>NW_025343589.1:0-6020 GCF_016433145.1 Gracilinanus agilis
CCCATGCCCTCTTTGTGTGTAATAGAATATCCTATTTTTCTTATTCACTCAAATTTCTCTTGGTGTCCCGTGCTATTCACCCCCTCTTTCCCATCCTCCATGTCATCTTAGATTATTTACTGTTCCACCCTCACCCTGTGAATTATTCTTCTGATTACTATAATAGTGAATATTATAATAGTGAATAGAGTTCACTACAGAGAATTATACATAACATTTCTCTACATTGGAATACAGATAATTAGATCTTACTGAGGCCCTTAAAAAGGCAAATTTAAAAATTATAAGTTTTCTTTCCCCTCTGTTTCTTATTTACCTTTTCATGTTTCTCGATTTTTGTGGTTGGATATCAAACTTTCCATTTAGCCCTGGTCTTTTCTGTGCAAATACTTGGAATTCTTCAACCTTGTTGAATGCCCATATTTTCCCCTGGAAATATATAGTCAATTTTGATGGGTAGTTGATCCATGGTTACAGGCCCAGCTCTCTTGCCTTTCTGAATATTGTATTCCAAGCCTTACGGTCTTTTAGAGTGGAGGCTGCAAAATCCTGTGTGATCCTGATTGGTGCTCCTTGATATTTGAATTGTCTCTTTCTGGCTTCTTGTAAGATTTTTTCTTTTGCTTGGAAACTCTTGAATTTGGCAATTATATTTCTGGGCGTTTTCTTATCTGGATCGAATGTTGCGGGTGTTCTATGGATCCTTTCAATGTCTATATTGCCCTCTTGTTGTAGGACTTCAGGGCAATTTTACTGAATAATTTCTGTTAGTTTGGAGTCCAGGTTTCTATTAATTTCTCATTTTTCTGGAAGACCAATTATTCTCAAATTGTCTCTTCTAGACTGGTTTTCTTGGTCTGTCACTCTCTCATTGAGATATTTCATATTTCCTTCTATTTTTTCAGTCTTTTGACTTTGCTTTATTTGTTCTTGTTGTCTTTAGAGATCATTAGCTTCTAATTGCTCAATTCTAGCCTTTAGGGACTGGTTTTTGGCTCTAAACTTTTCGTTTTCAGCTATGATCTTTTCAATCTGGTCATTTCTGGTGTTCAATTTGCTTATCAGTTCATTTGATTTCTGAGCCTCACTTTCCAATAGCAAGGTTCTACCTTTTAAACTGTTATTTTCTTGCCAGATCTCTTCCATCTTCCTCAGAATCTCAGTTTTGAACTCTTCCATAGCTTGTGACCCGTTTTCCTTATTTGAGGAGGGTTCGGATGCTTGTTTGTTCTCCTCCTCTGTTTGCTCGTTTGTCTGGATTTTCTCTGTGTAAAAGTTGTCGAGTGTTAAAGACTTCTTTTTCTTGTTTATCTTTCTCTTCTGAATTTCCTGAGTCTGGGTAGCCATCATTAGCCCAGCAGCTTCTCAGCTTTATCCTCGTCCTAGGGGTCTGTCCGCGGTCTTTTGGCTCCTGAGTTCCGAGGTCTGGTTTTTTCCAAGGCCAAGCCCCCTGGTGGACCCCCTTGCTTGATCCTCTGCAGGAGGTTCCTTTACAAGTCTCAGGGCGCTGCTTCCACAGTCGTATACCCGTCTACGCTGGTTCCCCACTCAAGGTTTCAGAGCTTTAGCTCTTGGTTGTGTCTGCCTCCACCCACGCCTCCGCCTCGCCTGAGCTCTGCTCTCACGCTCAGAGTTCGTGTGTGTTCTTTGGCTTTTTGGGGCCCCAAATCTTGCTGTTCTCAGGAACAGGCCCTGGAGCTGCCAATGACTCGATGGCTGCCCCAAATTTGCTCTATTTCTTTTTAGCTGGCTTCGGCGCTATAGGTGTTGTGTGTGGAGGGGGTGGGAGTGGGGTGGTTGCTCAGCCCGCCATTTAGTGAGAGCTGTTTCACCCCTTTATAGCATGGAAATGTCCCGATTCCACGTACCTTCCACGCTGCACCCTGTTGTGGGGTTCCTCCATTCGTCTGGACTTGTTTTTATGTCCCCTTGAGGAGTCTTGTGTGTTTTGGTCAGGAGAGGTTAAGAGCTGCTTTTTACTCTGCCGCCATCTTAACCTGGCCCCAAATAGCTTTATTATTGAAAACATTGGATCACCTTCAATGGATGGAAAACTTTGAAAACAAAGGATCACATTAAATGTAATTTGAAAAGGATGAATATATTTAATTCAGCACAGGGTCTAGAGCAGTGATTCCCAAAGTGGGCACCACTGCCCCCTGGTGGGTGCTGCAGTGATCCAGAGGGGTGGTGATGGCCACAGGTGCATTTGGGAGTGGTGAATAACTGTAAGGGGGCAGTGATAGTATGTGACAGGGGGCACTAAGTCATACTTTTTCTGGAAAGGGGGTGGTAGGCCAAAAAATTTTGGGAACCACTGGTCTAGGGTCAGGGAGGCCTGAATTCAAATCAAGCCTTAGAAAATAGCTATATGACCCTGGGCAAGTCACTTAACTTCTGGCTCAGTTTCCGCAAATGTAAAATGAGGATAATGATAGCACCTACTTCGTGGAGTTGTTGTATGGTTCAAATGAGATATTTGTAAAGCATTAAGTCCAGATAATGCAGACCCTCTGCCCATCAAAATTTTATGGCGTCTATTTTAGTGTCACTGATGTAAAAAACTATAGGATCATATAATGTTGGAGTTAGAAGGGACCTTGGAGGTCATTTGGCTAACCCCTTCATTTTATTGAGGAAGAAAATGATGTTCCGTAAACTTAACTATCTTTCCCAATGCCACATAGCTATAAGTAGAGGAAAGAGGGGTTTAAAGCTTAGGAGGACCTTAGAGGTCACCCAGTCACAGCCAGAAGGGAGCCTATACCTCATCTAATCCAGCCTCCTCATTTCAAAGATATTTCAAAGTGGATATGCACCAGGCCTCAGACCACATAGCAACAGCAACAGTAACAACAAAGATGATGACAATGAAGACTGTCAGAGCAGACAAAAACAACAATTTCTAGCATTTGTACAATGCCTCAAGGTTTGTAAAGCACTTTAGACATAGTAATGTGTCTGGTCTTCACAAGGGCCCTATGAAATGACTGCTATTCTCATCCTCAATTTACATATGGGGAAATAGGTCAAATGACTCCCCCAGGCTAGCACAGCTATAAGTTTCTGAGGTAAGATTCCAACTCAGGTTTTTCTGACTCCAGGTCCAGTGTAGTGTTCTAGCCACTGTGTCACCTAGTTGCCTAGGTGCTAAGTAGCAAAGTCAGGATTTGAGTCTAGTTCCCCTGACTCTGAATCCTGAGCTCTTTCTGACTGCCTCTCTAAGACAAAAACGAGACAGTCCCTGCCTTCAAGGAGCTTCTGGGTGGAGTCATTGGTCAATCATGTCCAACTCTTACATTCTAACAAGGAGCTTGGGTTCATCCTGAGCTGAGAAGCCATTTGCCATGTGAGTCCACCACTTCTGGGAGCTGGAAGATTCCAGGTCTGGAATAAAGAGGGCTTTGGGAGTGGAGGGGACCCGGGTGAGAGATTGTGCCAGGGAAATTGCTGCAGGCTTGGAGCTGGCTGCCAGCGGAGGGGACAAAAACGAGCAGTCAGATGGCATTGCAAGGACAAGCCTAGACTAAGAGGTCCCCCATCGCTGGATCTAACACCATCATTTTGGCCTGTAGCTGTCTTTATAGTCTTTGGAGCTTAGGGTGAGTGTGTAGGAAGTGATACCGAAAGACAAATGTGGAGCAGCCACCAAAGTGACAAGAAGAAATAGCCCCAAAGGGTGAAGATGGAGCATCTGTGCTGAGCCCAGCTGGAGGGTGGGGTGCTGGGAAGGCTACTATCTGCAAGTGGAAGGGAAAGGTCATTGTCTGCAAAGAATTGGGGGAGAATGAAGGGGGTTGCCTTGTCTGAAAACTGTGGGGGGAGGGAGAAGGCACGGCTACTGTCTGCAAAGGGAAAAAGCCCCAGAGTTTGTTTGGGCCAAGAGGATGGGTGAGAGAGCCACTCAGTCCATGTCCATTTGCTCCCACCAGGCATAATAATACCCTCTGGAGAGCCAAGCTGCTCTCCTCTCTCTTTCCGACAGACTCTTTCCTCCGTGCCACTAACTGGATGGGCAGATGAGAGGCACTGTCCCTCCACAAGCACAACCTGTGGTCACCAAAGGAGAGAAAGGAAATCTGGAGAGCTTAACCTGACTGTTTCTTTTTTATCCTCTTCCACCTAAATTAGCCTCTCTTAGTAGAAGGTAGTAACAGCTGGCAGGTGTTCCACCCAAGTAACTACATGAATTGTCACTGCTATGGCTGGCCCTTTATGTTAGAGCTAGAAGAGACTTCTGGGCTCATCCAGTTCAATGGTCTCGTTTGACTAAAGAGGAAACTGAGGCTGAGACATTGGAAATAACTTGCCCAACTCCCAACATTGGCTCATGACACTAAAGGTGGTAGGAACATCCAGGATATATTAGTCTATTCCTTTCATTTTTCAGAGGAGAAAACTGAGGCCCAGGAATGTTAGATCACTTGCCTATAATATTAAGCTCCAGTTGTGGGATTTGAACCCAGGTCCTCTGACTCCAGATCAATTCCTCTTTCCACTATACTTCATGGCCTCTTAGGTCTATTTCTACCTTTGACAGAGTAGGAAATTGAGGCTCAGAGAGGTTAAGTTTGACTTGTCCCAGGTCACATAACAAGTAAGAAGAAAAAATAAGGGCATGAAGGTCTAGACTCTTGGTCCATTGCTCCTTCTATTAAACCACACGTATATAGTTTTCCTCAACTGAACTGTTTTGAATTTCTCACTTGGTAGGCCTTATTACTAATGAAACCCATTAGTGGAATGGCCTGCTGGAGTTAGAGATATTGTCCAGGAAGTGTTTCTCTCATCTTTTTTCCAATGCATGTAACTCATCTTCCAAATTAGACTGAAAGGTGCTTGAGGACAGAAGCCTCATATTCCTTGTGCCACTTCTGCAAGCCCTCCCCTCTGCTTGAGGATTGGGCACAGAGTCATTCACAGTGTCCAAAAAACACTCATTGATTTAAAGAAAAACAAGCTAGCCCATACAGGAATCATGGGATCATAGATGTACAGGATCCTAGATTTTGACTTGGAAGGAAACAGTCCAGTTCCTAATTCTGGTCTCTAATTAAAGCATGGTACTTTAATCAGCAGTGTTAACCAATCCTTTGGATAATCTTAGTTTTCCCCATCTCAAGAAGGGGCAACTAGGTGGCACAGTGGATAGAGTACAAGGCCTGGAGTCAGGAAAACTAAGCTTCCTGAGTTCAAATCTGGCCTGAGACACTTGTGTTATCTTGGGCAAGTAACTTAATCCTGTTTGCCTCAGTTTCCTCATTAGTAAAATGAAATGGAGAAGAAAATGGCAAACCACTCCAATATCTTTGCCAAGAAAACCCCAAATGGGGTCATGGAAAGTCAGACACAACTGTAAATGACTGAACAACCAAAATCTCAAGAATCTACAACCTTCTCTTAATGATCATCCTTGTATCCCAACACCTCTCCGCACTCTATCCATAGAGTTAGATATCATATGAAGTTGTTAACAAGTATTCTTTGAGTGTCTAAGTTTCTTCCTGCTCTTATCCTTCCTTCATGCAGCTGACAGACTGATTTATCTAATGAAGGGTTCTGATCTCACACTGCTCCTCTGCTCAAAGATTTTAGATGGCTCCCCATTACTTATGGAATAAAAAGGTTGCTGTTTATCCTGGCATTTCAAACCCTTCCTAATCCATTGATCTCTCTGCCAACCACCTTCCCAGTCATATCTCTCACTGATCTCTAACATGCAAGGTGCTCCCAGACCAGGCTAACCACCATCTCCCAAACACATCTAACACTTTCTCATTTCTATAGCTTTGTTCACACAGCTCCTGATAAAGAGAACTCCTTCCTCCAGGCCCTGTCTGAGACTTGACAGTTGAGTCTTTTGGAATCCTGCCCATCCTTCAAGTCCCAGCTTAAACGCCACTGCCTCCATGATACTCCCCAATCAGAAATGATTTCCTCTTCACCTCCAGTCTTACAATTCCTTGTATTTATTTACCTTTGCCATTAACTTATCCATTCTGCTTCATTCTATATCTATG
>NW_025343590.1:0-1697 GCF_016433145.1 Gracilinanus agilis
CTCAGCTAGCTTCCTAGCTCTATGACCCTGGGCAAGTCACTTAAGCCCAATTGCCTAGCCCTTGCCACTCTTGTGTCTTAGAATTGTTACTAAGAGAAAGTATGGGTTTTAAAAACAAAAACTGTTCATTTCAAAAGTATAGGAATAGAAGGACCCTTCCTAAAAACAATAAACAATATATAACTAAAACCATCAACAAGCATTATATGCAATGGGGATAAAAAATTAGAAGCCTTCCCAATAAGATCAGGAGTAAAACAAGGATGCCCATTATCACCTCTATTATTCAACATAGTACTAGAAACACTAGCAATAGCAATTAGAGAAGAAAAAGAAATTGAAGGTATCAAAATAGACAAGGAGGAGACTGAGCTATCACTCTTTGCAGATGATATGATGGTATGCTTAAAAAATCCTAGAGAATCAACTAAGAGGCTAGTAGAAATAATTAACAACTTTAGCAAAGTGGCAGGATACAAAATAAATGCACATAAATCATCAGCATTTCTATATATTTCCAACACATTAGAGCAGCAAGAGATAGAAAGAGAAACACCATTCAAAATCACCCTAGACAATATAAAATACTTAGGAATCTATCTACCAAAACAAACACAGCTATTATATGAAAACAACTACAAAACACTTTCCAAACAAATAAAACTGGATCTGAACAATTCGAAAGCCATTAATTGGTCATGGGTAGGAAGAGCTAACATAATAAAAATGACCATTCTACCCAAATTAATTTACCTATTTAGTGCCATACCTATCAAATTACCAAAAAACTTCTTTACTGAATCAGGAAAAACTATTACAAATTTCATTTGGAATAACAAAAGATTAAGAATATCAAGGGAAATAATGAAAAAAAGTGATTTAATCTGACTTCCTGAGGCCACCTTTTTTTGGGAAAACCCTAGTTAACTCTTATCCCATGGAACTTGCTTTCAGGAAAGTGCTGGACTGATCTTTGTCCTAGACTGAACAACCACGAACCATGAAGCACCCATTGAGAATCCCTGGACAAGGGCAAATCTGAAGTACCTTTTATTCTTGAATTTTTCTGTCCCTTTGAGGTTGCTTTCAGGTAGCCGAGCCTCTACTATGGCATCTTGTACTCTCCCAGTCATTTGAGAGTGTGGGTAGTTCAAGACCCATGTGAGTGAGAGGACAAAAGTCCTGTCCCTTGCCCCAAATCTGTATGAGCACCCTGCCTTCGGTAGTTCAGTGGAAGTCACTGGACTGAGGTTCTGTGTTGCTTGCCAGGTTAGTCTTTCTTTCTTTCTTTTTTTTCTTTAAATTTTAACATTTATTAATATTCATTTTTAACATGGTTACATGATTTTGCTCCCACTTTCCCCTTCACCTCCCCCCCCCCCCCGCTCTTCCTCACCCATGGCCGACACACATTTCCACTGGTTTTGTCATGTGTCCTTGATCAAGACCTATTTCCAATTGTTGATAGTTGCATTGGTGTGGTAGTTTCGAGTCTACATCCTCAATCATGTCCACCCCAACCCATGCGTTCAAGCAACTGTTTTTCTTAAATGTTTCTTCTCCTCCAGTCCTTCCTCTGAATGTGGGTAGCGTTCTTTACCATAAATCCCTCAGAGCAGACCTGTGCCATTGCATTGCTGCTGGTATAGAAGTCCATTACATTCGATTTTACCATAGTATATCAGTCTCTGTGTACA
>NW_025343591.1:0-6141 GCF_016433145.1 Gracilinanus agilis
AGAGAGAGAGAGAGAGAGAGAGAGAGAGAGAGAGAAACAAAAACAAACTAACTTCTGAAAACACAATTCACTTGGACTTTGTATCCATTTTGGAGCAGGAGTGATTCACTCTTCTGGCAAGAGAGATGAAGAGAGCTGGCAATGATCCTCCCTGAATTAAACTCCTTAAAAGGATGTTTTTGATGCTTCTAATTCAAACAGTAAAAATCACTTCTCTTTATTAAATGTCTTATGACTAACAGAAGAAGGAACTAGACATACATACTAGAAGGTCTGATAGAGGTTTTTAAATACCAATAATGTAAATGCCAAGTATTGTCACTCACTGCCCCCTTTATACAGAGTATCACCACCTTTACACAAAACTATGAGAGGGACAGTTTGTGGAAATGTCCTGACCTAAGGTACTTCATAATCAGTGGCCTGAACCTTACCAGTGCCAGCTGGCTCCTACCAAAAATAAATAAATAAATAACGCTGTTTGTAATGATTCAGCAATAAAATAGATTTTACATTTGGCAACAATACTCTTATAAATACCTCTTGGGAAATAAAATAATACAAGCCCAGGATTCAGGCAAGTTATCAAAATGTTTGCTTTTGGCACAAATCCAGGATAAAATCAGGCATCAGCTTTAGGCCAATAGAATCGTGTACCTTTCTCCCTCCCTCCCTCCCTTCCTTTTTTCTTTCCTCCCTCCCTCCCTCCATTCTTTCTTTCTTCCTTTTCTTTCCTTTCCCTTCCTTTCCTTCCCTTCCTTTTTTCTTTCCTTCTTCCTTCCTTTCTTTTTTCTTCTTTCCTTCCTTTCTTCCCCACCTCTCTCCCTCCTTCCCTTCCTTGCTTCTTCCTTTCTTTTTTCTTTCCTTCTCCCTTCTTTTCTTTCTTTTATCTTTCTTCATTTCTTCCTTCTTTTCTTTCTTTTTTCATCTTTCCTTCCTTCCTTTCCCTTCCTCTATCCCTTTCTCCCTCCTTTCCTTCCTTCCTCTTTCCCTTCCTTCCTTCTCTCCTCATTTTTCTTCTACTAATAACACTGTCACTTTTCAGAGCAGGTAAGACTGAAAAAAAGCCATTCTGTAGGGTCATGTTACTTTTTTGAAGAAGATAAAAGCATCATAAAGGAAGTGTTTGTTTTTAAGAAAAAAATAAATGACATAAGACACCATAAAATTAATATCTGGGCTAAATTAATTTTAACATTCAGTCCATATGCTTCTTAATAGTAATGTTTATATAGACCTGTAAGTTTTCAAGATACTAAAATATCTTCTTTCATCCTCACAATTCTATAAGATAGGTCCAATTATGATCCTTACTTTCCAAGTAGGAAAGCTGAGTTTGAGAGAGAACAAGTGACTAGTTCAAGGTCACACAACTACTGATAGTCTGAGGTAGACTTCTATGCTGACATCTTTTGTTACACCTACTATTAATTCAATCTCACAAACATTTATTAAGTGCCTTCTGTGTGCCAGTCACAATCCTGAGCTCCAGCAATATTAAAACAAAAATTGAAATGAATATATCAGCTATGTGATGCATTGGATAGAGTGCTGAGGCTAGAGTCAAGAGAGATTTTAGTCCAAATCCTATCCCAGAAGTTTACTAGCAGCTGTGTCACCTAGTCAAATTACTTCACCTCTGCCTCACTTTCCTCAATTGTAAAATGGGGATAATAACAGCATCTACCTCTCAGGGTCGTTGTAAGGATCAAATGAGATACATTTGTAAAAGTGCTTAGCACAATGTCTGGCATATAGTAGGTGTTTCATTTGTTTGATTCCTTCCAATTCCAGTAATTAATTCCTTCCAAGACAGTAGAAAAGAACCAGTTTTAGAAACAAATTTTATTCATCTTTTAAATTCTGGAATCATAGCTCAAATTCTAGAGTTAGAAGGGGCCTCAGTAGCTTTTAGTTCAACCCAAGTAGAATTTCCCTGAAAAACACCTCTGACACGTGATCATCCAGTTTCTACAATTTGGTGATAAGCAATTAGGCACAAATGAGGTAGCATTTCCTTCCCACTAAATAGCTCATATATTTTTTTGTGAAACAAACCCAAGGTATGGCCTGCATAATATATGAGGAAGCTAGGTGATACAGTGCATAAGCACTAGGCTTAGAGTCAGGAAGATTCAAAAATCCAGTCTCAGAAATATATTAGCTGCGTAACCTTGGCCAAGACTCTTCACTCTGTCTGCCTCAGTTTCTCCATCTCTGAAATAAGGAAAATAACAGCACCTATTTCCCAGGGTTGTTGTAAAGATGAAATGAGGTAATCTATGCAAAGCAGTTGACAAAACTTAAAGCATATAAGTGGTAGCTCTTATCATATAAAATGATTTACAACATTTTCCCAGGACCAGATATTTGTTTCATCAAACTATTACCCCTTTGCCTGAAACCCTAAATGCCTTCTTCCTTGGTTCTGTCACAGAGATTAATGATTATCCTTCCTTGGCTTAGTTAAGGACAAAGTCTTCCCATCCAGCACTTCTACAGAGATCTTCAGCCAGCAAATGTTTAATGGCAGGTTTACCAGGGCCATTAGTTCTAAAACATTTAAAGGGGCACGACACTGTTAGCTACTTTTTCCTACTACAAGCTTAGTAGGGGTGGTTGGAGGAAGAATAGGAGACTTGTACATTTTAATAAATGTACCAAAGGATGCAATCATCCTTTGACTTCCTTTCTTATGTCTTCCCCTGCATTAATCTGCGGCAACTTCATTTGCCTCTTTTAATTACTGCTGAAAAAAATATAGCACTACAATTTCAAGCTGTACAATTTTCAAAAGGTATTACAAGGTGAGAAAGAAGCTAAACAGATATTTCTTTTTATATCCTCCCCACAGGGCAAAATAGAGATAGCAACTTCAATTAGGATTAATACATTCCTATGTTGAAGTAGCAAGCAATACGGAAAGCATGAGAAAATGGGGAAGTTCTTGAAAGTAGAATATTTATGGTGCTAGGCTGATGTCACTGCTGCTTAAAGCTATCATTAGATATGTGATCATGATGAAGTTAGTACTACATGGCACTTTATAGCTTACAAAAAGCACATTCTTGACAACAATTCTAGGCACAATTCTTGTAGTGGAGACAGTCAAACATTGGCTCTAGACTCAAAGGACCTTGGTTCAAATCTTGATTCCAAGTGATATTGAGCAAGTTGACATTGGACATATTCACCTAGATTCTCTTGGCCTCAGTTTCCTCAATTGTGAAAGGAATAGACTTGCACTAGATAACTTCTTTCAACTTCAGGTCCAATGATCCTAAAGTAGCTAGTGCAAATAATGATTTTCCAGAAGCAGAAACTGAGACTTAAAGAGGTTATATGACTTTCCTATAGCCATACGGTTAATAAGTACCAAGTCTTAAAGCTAGGATTAAAACTGGGCTATTGATCCCAAATTGTGTGGACTTTTCTTAGACCATGCTGTCTTTGAGATAAGACATCTTTAAATGTGAAAAGACATATAAAGAACAAGTTCAAGATAAATGGAGGTCCTATGAAAGCCACCTTGAACTTTGGTGAACTTTCATCTTATCTTTCCCACTCTTGGATCCACCATATGACTTCCAAACTTGTCCATGTGCCTGTGTTCTACTCTCCAGTTCTATCCAGAATTGAAGATTCCCCCCCCCATCCCCCACTCAGGACAATAAGAATTTCACTTCTCCCTCTCAAACCAATTTTTAAAAACAATAACCAAGTTAACATTTTCATTCTTGGTACAAACACATCAACCAATTTAGCTAAAACTCCAATCTTCATTCTCTCTGGCTTCCCTGTCCAAAATACACCTTCCTAGCCCCCACTACCCTCTATATCAGGGACTCTGACTAGGGTCTATGAAATCTTTTTAAAATTGATACTTTTAATTAAATATAATTGGTTTCATCTGTAATCCTATACATTTTGTTTTATTCATTTAAAATCCTTGTTCTGAGAAGGGATCCATAGACTTCCTCACATGGCCAAAGGGGTTGAGGACACAAAATAGCTGCACTGATGTCACTTAATAGAATGGAAAATCTTTCAGGGCAAGACTGTCTTATTTGCTTCTTTAGCACTTAGCACAATGCCTGGCACATAGACTTAATAAGTAATTTTTCATTTATTCCTTCATACCAAAAGCACAAGAAAAATGACACATTTAATTATCTGGACAGTATCACAGAAGCATATCCACAATCAAGAACTATTAAATATGTAACCATGGACACTCAATATTTTTCCAATGCAGAGTGTTTCCTGATGCCACTACCACAAATGCCCTGGACAGTTGAAAACAGCCAGAAGAGCTATTCCTGCTCCCCAACTGTTGTGCAGTAACATCATTTAATATTCTTGTCTAGCAAAACAGCAAAGATCCCTGATGCCTATTTTTAAATGCACATTTTTAATATTCAATATAATGTTACTCTTTAACAAACTCTTTACTCCCTGCTTCTTTTATGAAGCTTCCCGTGGTCTTTAAAGGGATTGTTAACCAAAGAATGGATCGTACTCTTTCTGCATGAGCAGATTGAGAAACACTCCATTAAGCCTTTCAGTATTTAATAGAAAGTGTAATCTCTCACCTCTGAGGAGATGAGCCAGTTGTTCAGTGACTAACTCAGGGGCCTCCCGAAGAATCTCTTTTGCCACAAGGGAGGAAGAAGACTCCTGGAACTCCAAGCTGGTGTCACATCCTTCAGATGGATTAATGACTTTGACAACAGCAGATTCTAAAGTTTTATCCTCACTGCAACACAAATAAAAAAGAAGAAAAAGAAAGATGAATACAAACGTTTGCTTTATTTTGCAATGACTATCTTTATTGTGTATAAGTAGTCATCTACAAAACAATTTTCTACCAACATTCAAAAGAAAATATTTTTCTACTTACGCCATCAAAAAAGGGATGTGACATTACACTCATCTCTCTGCTTCATTTAAGCTAAATCTGCCTCAAAAGTTTCAGGAGGATGTTCATATTAGCAATCTGACCTCTAAATGCAAAATAACTAACTGTGCAAGTGACCACCTCTGTGCATTCTAACCATGAGCTCATTTTCTGTAAGTGTCTGACTCATACAAACAAAATTCTCTGCCTTGTCCAATTTGTTGTCATCAAATTGTTTAACAGAAGTGGCACTAGGAAAAAAAGACGCAGAATTCATTTGCTTCCCCCCGTTGTTCTTTATAACTGAGCTTTAGAGAAAGAGGCCTTTTTTAAAGAAATAGTGAACCTCTAAAGGCTTATAATAATGACCATGAAGAAAATTAAGAAATTTGCTCTTTATGTTAATGTCTTTAAATAGTCTTAAGTCATGTCTTATAATCATCTACAAATATAAGGTCATAGAATTATAGACAGAGAGGTAGAAAGGTCTTCAAAGGTCATCTGGTCCAAACCACTCATTTTCCAAAGGAAGAAACTGAGACCCATAGATGATATGGCAACCACGGTCAGAGATGTTAGCAAAATTTTAATTTACCCTAAATTAAAAAGTAATACCAAGATTTTAATTGATTTTTATGTTTCAGAATGTGTTCCTTTGACTTCCTAGATTAAGAAAAATTACTTCAATTTACATTAGCAGCCAGTAGAAACAAGTAGATGGAGTTCATTGAGGGTGGCATTGTTTTTGCCCTTTTTATGCACGGAGTAGGTGTTTAATAAATATCAGTTGCCCGACTGATTCCAACAACCAATTACTAACAGCTTAATTTCTTTTTTTTAAAGTATTTTCCAAAAAGCTTTTGTGTGAAGATACACGATTTGACACAGAATTATTCTCTAAAAAAGACAAGTTGAAACATGTAGCTTCCATTCATGAATATAGTGCTTTTTTTTCTGGGGTAGGCAAGAGTGCTAGACTAGGAATCACGAGAACTATATCCTAGTTCTGGCTCTACCAATTGTTTAGAGCTCTAAGCATCTATGATTTTAGAAGAGTTGGGGTTTTTTTTTTCCTAAAAAAATATGCTACCAGAGAATCTGGGTAAAATTTTGTCATATTTTACATAAGATGACAAATGCTACACTGGAGGGTGTTGTTCTCCTAAGATTTTTCCATTCCAAATTAATTTAATAATAATAATGATAGCTGGCATACATACATGTATGTGTACATATATATATAT
>NW_025343592.1:0-1160 GCF_016433145.1 Gracilinanus agilis
TGCACATAAAGTAGGAATGGTTTGTCATGATCAGGGATACCTAGGGCTGTAGCTGATAGAGTAAGTGATTTAAATTTCTCTAATGCATGGATATGTTCTTTATTCAGTTTTTTTTAAAGGAAAAAAAAAAGAATTTATTAAGTGCCAATTATGTGACAAGTACTGCAAGATGCAATTTACAAATAACTCATTTGAACCTCATGACTTTTGAAGAGAGCATTATTATTATCTTCATTTTAAAGTAGAGGAAAATGAAGCTGACAGTTATTAGTAATTTGCCCAAGCATCTACTTAAGTGTCTGAGACTGCATTTCAATTCAAGTCTTTCTGAATCCAGCTATCTATCTATTTGCATCACCTGTGGGGAGCAATGGTGGACCCAAAACCTGCTTTGATTTATTTATTTATTTATTTATTTTAACATTTATTAATATTCATTTTTAACATGGTTACATGATTCATGCTCCACCTTTCCCCTTCAACCCCCGCCCCCGCACCCCCCCCCACCCTTGGCCGATGCGCGTTTCCACTAGTTTTGTCATGTGTCCTTGAACAAGACCAATTTCCAAATTGTTGGTAGTTGCATTGGTGTGGTAGTTTCGAGTCTACACCCTCAGTCATGTCCACCCCGACCCATGCGTTCAAGCAGTTGTTTTTCTTATATGTTTCCTCTCCTGCTGTCCTTCCTCTGAATGTGGGTAGCTTTCTTTACCATAAATCCCTCAGAATTGTCCTGGGTCATTGTATTGCTGCTGGAACAGAGGTCCATTACATTCAATTTTACCACAGTATATCAGTCTCTGTGTATAGAGTTCTTCTGGCTCTGCTCCTTTTGCTCTGCATCAGTTCCCGGAGGTCTCTCCAGTTCGCCTGGAACTTCTCCAGTTTATTATTCCTTTTAGCACAATAGTATTCCATCACCCGCATATACCACAGTTTGTTCAGCCATTCCCCAATTGAAGGACATACCCTCCTTTTCCAATTTGTTGCCACCACAAAAAGCGCAGCTATGAATATTTTCGTACAAGTCTGTTTATCTATGATCTCTTTGGGGTACAAACCCAACAATGGTATGGCTGGATCAAAGGGCAGGCATTCTTTTATAGCCCTTTGAGCGTGATTCCAAATTGCCAGCCAGAATGGCTGGATCAGTTCACAGC
>NW_025343593.1:0-2003 GCF_016433145.1 Gracilinanus agilis
CTCTTTAACTCTCTATCTCTCTCCCTTCTTCTTTCTCTCTCTTTTTCTCTTTCCGTCTCCCGTCTCTCTTTCTCTCTCCCTATGTCAAACTCTGTCTCTCTCTGTGTGTCTCTCTCTCTGTCTCTCTCTCTTTCTCCCCTCTCTCTCTATCTTTCTGAAACCTCTATATATATATATATATATCCTCTATCTTGCTTTATCTCTCAGTGTCCCTTTCTTTCTCTCTCATTCCCCTCTCTTTCTCTCTCTCTCCTCTCTCTTTCTCTCTCCTTTGTCTTGCTATCTCTCTCTGTCTCTCTATATATATCCTCACTGTCTCTGTCTCTGTCTCTGGCTCTCTCCTCTCTTTCTCTCTCTCTTTTTCTCTCTCTCTCTCTCCCCTAACATTCTCTCTCTTTTTCCATCCTTTTCTCCACTGTTTCTCTCTCTCTCTACACACACTTTCTCTCTCCTCTATCTATGTCTCTATCTCTGTCTCTTTTTCTCTGTCTCTCTGGATCTCTTTCTCCCTCTCTGTTGACCTCTCTGTCTCTCCTTCTCTCTCTCAGTCTCTTCTCTCTCTGTCTCTCTGTCTCTGTCTCTCTGTGTCTCTCCCCTCTATCTTTCTTCCTATCAGCTCTCTCTCTCAGCTCTCTCTTTCTCTCTGCCCTCTCTCTCTCTAATTCCTAGGCTCTCGCTCTCTCTGGTTCATCTCTCCGTGTCACTCTCTCTGTCTCTCTCCCATCTGTCTATCTCCTCTCTTCTCTTTCTCTTTTTCTTGGGCCCCCCTCCCCCACTCTCTCATTTTCGCTCTTTTTCTTTCCCTTTTTCATCTCTTTCTATCTCCCTCTCCACTCTCTCTCTCCTTTCTCTTTCTCTGTCCCTCCATTTTCATATCTCTCTTCATCTATTTTTCTCACTCTCTCTATCTTGTCACTCTGTAACTCTGTCCTCTAACTCTGTCTCTGTCTCTCTCTCTGTGTTTCAGTCTCTCTCCCCACTCTGTGTGTCTCTCTCTGTGTGTCTCTCTCCACTCTCTTTCATTCTCCATTTCTGTCTTTCTTTTCCATTCTCTCCTCCCTCCTGCCCTCTGTTCCTCTTTCTCTGTCTCTGTCTCTGTCTCTGTCTCTCTCTTTCCCTCTCTCTCTCTCTGTCTGTCTCTCTATGTCTCTATCTCTGTCTCTCACTCTTTCTCTCTCTTTTTTCCTCTCTCATTCTCTACTCTCACTCTCTGTCTCTCTGTCACGTTCTGTCTCACTCTTTCTATGTCTCTCCCTGTATCTCTCTCTGTCTTTCTCTCAGACTCTGTCTCTCTCTGTTTCTCTCCCACGTCTCTCTCTCTTTTGTTTTCTCTGTCCAAACCCTATCTCCCTCCTCCCTCTATCTCCTCTCTCTCTATCTCTCCTCTGTGTATGTGTCTCTCTCTCACTCTCAGTCTTTATCTTTCGCTCCCTATTTCTCTCGCTCCCTATTTCTCTCTCGCTCCCTATTTCTTTCTTGCTCCCTGTTTCTCTAGCTCCCTATTTCTCCCTCCCTCTCTCTCTCTTTCTTACTCTCTCTCTAACTCTCCTCAATCTCTATGTCTCTCTCTCCCTGCCTTTCGCTTTCTGTCTCTCTCTCTTCTCTCTCCCTCTCTACCCCACCTCTCTCTTTCTCTTTCTCTCTCCTCTGTCTCTCTCTCACTCTCTCTCCATTTTTCTCTGTCTCCCCTCTCTCTCCATCTTCCTTGTATTTCTCTGCTCTCTCTGCCTCTGTCTCTGTCTCAAGTGTCTCCCTCTCTCTATCTCTCTCTGTCTCTCTCTCTCTATTTCTCTCACTCTCCTCTGTCTCTCTCTTTCTCTGTCTCTGTCCCACTCTGTCTCTCTCCTCTCTCTCTCTGTCTCTCATTCCCCTCTCTCTCTTTCTCTCTATCTCTCCTCTTTCTCTTTCTCTCTCTATGCTCTCTCTCAGTCTCTCTCTCTCTTCTCTCTATCTTTCTCTGTCTCTCTTTGTAGCTCTCTTTTCTCTCTGCCTCTCTCTATGTC
>NW_025343594.1:0-1450 GCF_016433145.1 Gracilinanus agilis
AGGCTTCCATGAATTGATGCAGAATGAAATGAGCAGAACTAGGAAAATATTGTACACAGGAACAGTAATACTGTGATAGACATTGCTACTAACAGCAATACGATGATCAAGGACAATTTTGAGGGATTTATGACAAAGAATGTTGCTATCCATCTCCAGAGAAAGAACTGTTGGAGTAGGAATGCAGATGAAACCATGATATCTCATCTGTTTACTTGGGTATATGTTTTGGTGTTTTATAAGATTATTTACTTTAAAAATGAATAATATAGAAACAAAACAAAAACAAAATCAAGACAAGTATTTGCACAAAAAAGACCAGGACTAAATGGAAAGTTTGATATCCAACCACAAAATTCAAGGGAAACATGAAAAGATAAATAAGAAACAGAAGGGAAAGAAAGAAAACTCATAATTTTTAAATTTGCCTCTTTAAGGGCTTCAATAAGATCTAATTATTTGTATTCCTATGTGGAGAAATGCTATGTATAATTCTCTGTAGTGAACTCTATTCTCTATTATAGTATTCACTATTATAGTAATCAGAAGAATAATTCATAGGGAGAGGGTGGAATACTAAATGCTCTAAGATGATATGGGGATAGGAAAGAGGGGGTGAATAGTAGGGGACACCAAGAGAAACTTGAGTGAATAAGAAAAATAGGATATTCTATTACACACAAAGAGGGCATGAGAAGGGGAGGGGACAAATACTATTATAAGAAGGAGAGGAAGAGAGTATTAAGAGGTAATATTTAAACCTTACTCTCAGTGTAATCAACCCAGTGAGGGAAGAGTAGCTATATTATCCATTGGAATATAAAAATCTATCTAACCCTACTGAGAAAGTCAGAAGGGATAAACCAAGGGGAGCAGGGGAGTGGGGAGGTCAAAAAAGGGAGGGGAGAAGAAGAGGGAGGGAATTCATTAGGCCTTTAAAAATAAAAAGAGGGGAATAATAAGGGAGGGGGTAGAAAGGGAAGTTAATCAAGGGAGGGGATAAGGGATACTGGCTTAAAGCAAACCACTGGTTTAAAAGGAAATAGTGTAAGAAGAAGGGGTAGGACTAGGGGAGGATACAAAAATGTCAGCGAATACACAACTGATAATTATAACTCTGAATGTGAATGGGATGAACTCGCTCATAAAACGAAAACAAAAAGCAGAGTGGATTAGAAACCAAAATCCTACCATATATTTTCTACAAGAAACACATATGAGGCGGGTGGACATACACAAGTTTAAGGTTAAGGGCTTAAGCAAAATCTTTTGGGCATCAAATGAGAAAAAGAAGGCAGGAGTGGCTATTATGATTTCTGACAAAGCCAAAGTAAAAATAGATATGATTAACAAAGACAGAGAAGGTCATTACATCCTGATTGAAGGCAGTATAAACAATGAGGAAATAACACTGCTCAATATGTATGCACCAAGTGGCATAGCTTCCAAA
>NW_025343595.1:0-7192 GCF_016433145.1 Gracilinanus agilis
CCTTATTTGAGGAGGGTCCGGATGCTTGTTTGTTCTCCTCCTCTGTTTGCTCGGTTGTCTGGATTTTCTCTGTGTAAAAGTTGTCGAGTGTTAAAGACTTCTTTTTCTTGTTGTTATTGTTTCTCTTCTGAGCTTCCTGAGACTGGGTAGCCATCATTAGCCCAGCAGCTTCTCAGGTTTATCCTTGCGCTCAGTGTCTGTCCGCGGTCTATTGGCTCCTGAGGTCTGAGTTCTGGTTTTTTCCAAGGTCAAGCCCCCTGGTGGACCCCCTTGCTTGATCCTCTGCTGGAGGTTCCTTTACAAGTCTCAGGGCGCTGCTTCCACAGTCGTATACCTGTCCACGCTGGTTCCCCACTCAGGTTTTCAGAGCTTTAGTTCCTGGATGTGTCTGCCTCCACCCACGCCTCCGCCCGTGCCTGTGCTCTCAGCCCGCGCTCTGCGCCCTTTGTCCACTCTCTGCTCCCGCGCTCAGATTTCGCGTGTGTTCTTTGGCTTATTGGGGTCCTAAATCTTGCTGCTCTCAGGAACAGGCCCCGGAGCTGCCAATGACTCAATGGGTGCCCCAAACTTGCTCTATTTCTTTTTAGCTGGCTTCGGCGCTATAGATGTTGTATGTGGAGGGGATGGGGGTGGGGTGGTTGCTCAGCCCGCGATTTAGTGAGAGCTGTTTCACCCCTTTATAGCATGGAAAAATCCCGATTCCACGTACCTTCCACGCTGTGCCCTGTTGTGGGGTTCCTCCATTCGTCTGGACTTGTTTTTATGTCCCCTTGAGGAGTTTTGTGTGTTTCGGTCAGGAGAGGTTAAGAGCTGCTTCTTACTCTTCCGCCATCTTAACCCGGAACTCCTGTTTGTCTTCTTTTGACCCAGGCTTGCCCTGTTCTCTTCAGTTTCAATATGATTCTAACAGACTTTTGGGGCAAGTGTTACTAGATAGTATGAAGCTTGTAGTTGCCTCAGTTTTCTTTATCATTCATTCTGGTGCATTTAAAAAACTCATGGGATGTTTGTGAAAGATCTGGGCAGGGGTATTTTTAGGCTCCAGTGACATAATGCCCACCTTAAGGACCATATAAATACCAATGATGATTGTCTTATTCTTTAGCATGGCAATGATTTCGTTTCCCTTCTATTACAGTCCTGCTGAGCTCAAGCAATGTGTGCTGGAAAATGTTTAACAACAAGTCTGGGCAATGAGGTGGGGGGAGAAGAAATGAATGCACCCATACTTTTATGTTTAGTCCATATTTTGTAACAATTTCTTGAGACTAGACAATCAACAAAGTAATGAATCAATTCCTGATTTGTAGCAATGGCCAATTTCTGAGGTGTAAATGGTAAATGCTCATAGTAAAAATTTAGCAGTTGGCTCTGATTAGAGAGCTGGCTCCAGCACACCACTATATCTGAATTTCTTTAGATCTTAATATACTACCTTCTCCAAATTTCTATTGTGCTTATATTTACATAATCCTTATAGCATTGACTAGTTTCTATCTTTTGTCAGCTTCACTTCCATGATCTTTCAAAAATCTCCAGGGGAAATGTAGAGTCTAGCAATCATGTTCAAATTCACCAAAGAGATGGATTGGTGTTCTCTTATTACCTTTCTTAAACCCATTCATCCTTGATACTCTTTTCCCTTTAGAATTTCAGAACACCACTCTCTATTTTTCTTCTGTCAAATCACTTCTCTGTCTCCTGTGCTGGAACCTCTTCCATATAATGCTCTCTCACAATAGGTATCCCTTAAGGTTCTATCCTGGGCTCACTTCTCTTCTCTCTATATACTACTTCACTTGATGATCTCATCAGCCCCCATGGATATAATTACCATCTCTTTGCTAATGATTCTCATATCTACCTATCCTCTCCCAGTCTCTTTGCTGACTTCCAATTTTGCATCTCCACCTGCCTTTCAGATATCTCAAAATGAAGGTTCAGTAGACATCTTCAAATGACTCAATATATCCAAAACTGAACTCATTATTTTTCTATCTACACCTTCTATCCCCCCAACTTCCCTTTGACTGTAGAAGGAAAGCATCTATTCAATCCTTCAGGCTCACAACCTAGAGTCATCCTAGATGCCATGTTATCTCTCACTTTGATGACATCTCTTGAATATTCCCTTTTCTCCCCTCTGACACTGATCCCATATCAATGTTGGCCCTCATCACCTCATTTACAATAGCTACTGGTAAGTCTGCCTATCTTAAGTCTCTCTTTATTCCATCACATCCTCTTTTCAGCTCTGGGTTTTTTGTCAGGAATATCTACAAGTCATCTATTTCATTAAATCTCACTTTTTCCCTCTGGAGGGTTATGCTCAATTTCACTGGGCATTTGATTCTTGATCATAGGTCTAGATTCTTTGCCTTTCAAAATATCATATTTCATTCCTTTTGATCTTTTAATATAGAAGCTGCCAAGTCTTATATAATCTTGATTGTATTTTTGAATATTTGGATTTTTTCCTTCTGACTGCTGGTAATACCTTTTCCTTGGTCTGGGAATTTTTGAATTTTGCTCTAATAGTCCTGGGATCACTTTAGGATCTCTTTCAGGAGGTGGCCAGTGGAGTCTTTCAATGTCTATTTTCCCCTCTTGCTTGAGGACATTGGGGCAGTTTTCTCTGCTGATCTCTTGTAATAAGGTGTTGAAGGCTCTTCTTTTGAGCATAGCTTTCAGGTATTCTGATGATTCTTAGATTGTTCCTCCTATTTTATAATCCATGTGGTTTTTCCAATGAGATATTTCAGATTTTTTTTCTATTTTAAAAATTCTTTTGATTTTTCTCTTACTGTTTCCTGATACCTTATGGAGTCATTAGCCTCCATTTGCTCAATTTTAGTTTTTATGGAGTTATTGTCTTTCTTGAGTTTTTGTGTTTCATTTTCCATTCGGCTCATTCTTTCTTTAGGAAATTGTATTCCTTAGGTGTTTTTTTAGTTGGGGTGGGGTTTGGCCTTCCTTTCCATTTGGCCTATTCTAGTTTCCAAGTTGTTGAATATTTCTATAATTTATTTTATTATTTGATTTTTAATTCTTTTCAAAGTCTTCCAATGGGGCCTGACACTCATTCTTACTTTCTTTTGAGGTTTCACATTTCCTTTTTGCCATTGTTGTCCTTTTCGGGGTTCATATTTTGCTCTTCTCTGTTACAAAAGTAACTTCTAAGGTTAAGTGTTTTCTTTATCTTTTGTTCATTTTTCTAGTTATCCTCCCCCTTCCCTCATTACCTCATCTATCTGTTGAGGTTTTACTCTGTTCTTGGGGTGGAGGGAGACTGAAGCTTGCAGTGTAACCTTCACTGGTGCTTAGGGTAAGTTTGGCTTTCTTTGGGTCCTTCAGTGGGCATTTCCAAGGGTTAGACAGACAGGCTTCTCAGGGGAGGCTTGTATCATTTTTTTTCCAGCTGAATTTCACTCCGCCTACTTTCGGTTTCCCTGTTGTATCCTGTGTAGGGCCGTTCCCTATTCTGCCAGGTGTAGGGCTGTTCCCAACTGTGAAGTTGCCTTACCTCTGGTGTCTATAGGGCTGATCTTGGGCTACTCTTCATCTGCTGTCTTGTTGCCTCAGGCTGCTTTGGTAGCAAGGAGGGCTATGGTGGGGTTTGCTTCTCAAGCTTACCCTTGTGAGTGTTCTGCAAGCTTCCCCAATGCAACACTCACTGGGCTACCACCCAGTGCAATGTATCCATCCTTATTTCTTTTATTTTGAGGTGCTTTATTTTCAATTTTTATTTGTTTGGAGGGTTTGGGTGAGCTGGTTGTTCATTACTTTGCCATTTTTGCTCCTCTTCCATTCTCTCTATTCATCCACTAAATTGGTTTTTCTAAAGCACAGGTATGATCTTGTCACTCCCTACCCAATAAACTCTAGTGACTCCCTATCACCTCTAGGATCAAATACAAAATCTTCTGTGTGGTGTTCAGTATTTTCTAATCTAGTCCTGGCCCCTACCTTTTCAGTCTTCTTATACCCAACTCTCTGCTATATACTCTTAAACCCAGTGACTCTGGCCTCCTGGCCATTCCATAAACAAGACACTATCTTTCTCAGATCTAGGCATTTTCTTTTTCTGTCCCCCATTTCTGAAATATACTCCTTCCTCATCGAACTTCTTTAGCTTCTCAATTAAAACCTCACCTTCTACAGGATGCCTTTTCTTATCCCTCTTAATCTCTGGCATTCTCTCTGTTAATTATTTCCTATTTATCCTGAATATAGCTTGTCTGTACATGTTTATTTATTGTCTTCCCTAAATAGCCTATGAACTCCTTGTGGCAATGACTTTCCTTTGCCTCTTTTTGTATCCTGAGCTCTTTGCACAGTGCTTGGCACATAGTTGGTACTTAACAAATGTTTCACTGCCTATAGATTTATATAAACATATATATGAAATATAAATATTGTATATATTTAATACTATATTTTCTTTCCTATTACTATAGAAGCTTTTTTCTCTCCTTTGTTTATATGGTGAAGATAGAGACATTTTAAATTCCTCCAATTTCCTTTAATGAAGCCATTGGTTTTGGGGTGCCTTATAATATCACTCTATTTGATATTGTATTGCCAGTTGTTCATTTCCCTAATTACCCACCTCTGTCCACCCCCAAATCATGTTGTACCTTTATTTGGGAACTTCCTGGATAAAACAACCAAAATTCCATCATAGTCCAAGGAGTCTTCATCTAAAGAATCTCTAGCTCATAATTTTCAGAAGAAAGAATGCTGGAGTTAAGTTACTCATTGGGAAAAATTTCCACCTTACTTAACTAGTCCCAGAACTCAATCAATGAATTAAATCTATTTGCTATTTGTACTTGTTTTATAAAATTAAAACATCAAAATGTGATGTTAAAATTATAATTTATGCTGACCAAATAATTTTCTGAAACACAGTCATGCAGTCATATAGATGAGTCAGCTTAAGGGATTTCCTCTCTTCTCCTAGTGTCCCCCCACAATGTGTGGGTAGTAATAATTATGGTTATTATTGTTCAACCACTTAATTGTGTCCAACTCTTTATGATCTCATGGACCAACCTTTCATGGAGTTTTCTTGGCAAAGATATTGGAGTGTTTGCCATTTCTTTGTTCATTTTTATGTAATCAGGGGTTAAGTGACTTATCCAGAGTCAATTTTGAACTCTGCTCTTTCTGACACTGTGTCCAGTGCTTTACCTAGCTGTCCCAGTAATAATAGCTATTAGCAATTATATGACACTTTCAGGTTTGCAAAGTGATTTTTACACATGATTTCACATTTGATCCTTCTAACAACCCTGTGAGTTTGGGACTATTATTATCATCACTTTACAGATGAGTAAGTTAGGTTAAATGACTTCCCCAGGGTCACATAGTTCATAAAGGTTTGAGAAAGCAGTCAGTACTTCCTGAGTCCAAGTCTTATAACCTATCCATTGTATCACTAAGATGATTATTGTTTTAATTTTCTTTTATAATTTGTCTCTTATACATTATTTTCAGGACTTTAAAAATATATAGACAATGTAATTAACTAGAAATCCAAGATTTCTAATGTTAGAATATCTTGATTATAAGGGATCTCCATGACCATTTTTCAATAATAGTACTAACAGATTTCTTTCTTGCATTTCTAGCAGATTTTAGAAAGTGTCATAAGAATAATAACTTGGGCAATTTCAGAATACATAAATTAAGTAGAAAGAAGAAACTTTTATTTATTTGTTAACAATGCTAATTTTTTTCTTTTTTTATTAAATAACTTTTATTTTTTAGAAAAATTAACTTGGTTACATGATTCATGCTCTTATTTTCCCCTTCACCTCCTCACCCCCTCCCCCATACCTGATGTGCATTTTCACTGGTTTTAACATGTGTCATTGATCAAGACTTATTTCCAAATTGTTGATAGTTGCATTGGAGTGGTAGTTTCAAGGTTACATCCCCAATCATGTTCGCCTCAACCCATGTGTTCAAGCAGTTGTTTATCTTCTGTGTTTCCACTCCTGTAGTTCTTCCTCTGAATGTGGGTAGTGTTCTTTTCTATAAGTCCCTCAGAATTGTCCTGGGTCATTGCATTGCTGCTGGTACAGAAGTCCATTACATTCAATTTTACCACAGTGTATCAGTCTCTGTGTACAATGTTCTTCTGCCTCTGCTCCTTTCACTCTGCATCAGTTCCTGGAGGTCTTTCCAGTTCACATGGAATTCCTCAAGTTTATTTTTCCTTTGAGCGAAATAGTATTCCATCAACAGCATATACCACAATTTGTTCAGCCAGTCCCCAATTGAAGGCCATGCCATCATTTTCCAGTTTTTTGCCACCACAAAAAGCGCAGCTATAAATATTTTTGTACAATTCTGTTTATCTATGATCTCTTCGGGGTACAAACCCAACAATGGCATGGCTGGATTATAGGGCAGGCATTCTTTTATAGCCCTTTGAGCATAGTTCCAAATTGCCATCCAGAATGGTTGGATTAGTACACAACTCCACCAGCAATGCATTAATGTCCCAATTTTGCCACATCCCCTCCCACATTCATTACTCTCCCCTACTCTCATTTTAGCCAATCTGCTAGGTGTGAAGTGATACCTCAGAGTTGTTTTGATTTGCATTTCTCTAATTATTAGAGATTTAGAATGCTTTCTCATGTGCTTATTGATACTTTTGATTTCTTTATCTGAAAATTGCCTATTCATGTCCCTTCCCCATTTATCAATTCAGGAATGGCTTGATTTTTTTATACAATTGATTTAACTCCTTATATATTTGAGTAATCAGACCTCTGTCAGAGTTTTTTGTTATAAAGATTTTTTCCCAATTTGTTGTTTCTCTTCTGATTTTGGTTGCATTGTTTTTGTTTCTACAAAAGCTTTTTAATTTAATATAATCAAAATCATTTAATTTACATTTTGTAATTTTCTCTCTTGCTTGGTTTTAAAAGCTTTCCTTTCCCAGAGATCTGACAAGTATACTATTTTGTGTTCACTTAATTTATTTATAGTTTCCCTCTTTATATTCAAGTCATTCACCCATTCTGAATTTATCTTGGTGTAGGGTGTTAAATGTTGATCTAAACCTAATCTCTCCCATATTGTTTTTCCAAATTTCCCAGAAGTTTTTGTCAAATAGGAGATTTTTGTCTCAAAAGTTGGGCTCTTTGGGTTTATCATACACTGTCTTGCTGATGTC
>NW_025343596.1:0-3804 GCF_016433145.1 Gracilinanus agilis
ACTCCAGGTTCTCATTTTCCATAGAGTTTTATTAATAATCACTAAAGGTAAGGCAATTATCCCTGATTGATTAACCTGGTCCTAATAGCCTTTGACTTTGGGATCAAGACTGGATTTCTCTCAGCTGAGGGTTAATTAGATCTACCTCAATTAACTAGGAGATCAGAGCAAATTACCTATTGTGTTAGATTCTTATTTCCTTATTTCTTCTTCCTCTTCTCATTTGGAAATAAATTTCCATAAAAGTCATTTTAACTTGAAGTTACTCTTTATTTGGGGATTGATAATTATTCAATCCCCTGGCAACCTAACCTTTTAATATATTCAACCCAAAACTTCTTTCCCCACATTACAATCACCATGCTGTAGATTCATATTTAATTTGTAGCCCACTAAAACCTTCAGATCTTTTTCACATATACTATTGTCTAATTATCCTCCTCTTACCTTATATATTTTTTAAAATCCCAAAGCAGGACTTTATTTTTTGTACAATTTATTTTTTTAAATCTAAGTGCAGGACTGTATAACAGGGACAGATTAGTAAGAACAGATGTGGTATTCAAGAAACAGTGAGAAAACCTGTTTGAATGAATTGGAAAGTGAATTACAGTTGAGTCTCATGAAACTATACCTATAATTTAAGTGATATTGGAACCTCCAGGTAAGGAAACTCCCTTTACCAGTGCAGGTTGGCACATACCGTGTCTATAATTTATAGTCTTTAAGAGTTGCCTGAGGAAATGGGAGATCTGTCAGAGATGAACTTGAACCCAGATCAATTCCAAAATAAACCACTACTCTCCAAAATAACAAGTGCCTCCTTCAGCATGTTGAAAGTTTTTTTTAAAATGTTTTTCTTGACATCATCAACATTTTTGATTTTATTTTTTTTAGAAAAAATTTTTCTATGGTTACATGATTCATGTTCTTACTCTCTCTCCCCCCAAATGCTCCACCCTCACTGTAGCCAACGTAAATTTCCACTGGTTTCTTCATGTGTCAACTATTAAGACCTATTTCCATATTATTGATAGTTGTACTAGGGTGGTTGTTTAGAGTTTACTTCCTAAATCATATCTGCATCGACCAATGTGTTCAAGCAGTGTTTTTCTACTCCTGTAGTTCTTCCTCTGAATGTGGATAGTGTTGTTTCCCATAAATCCCTCAGAATTGTCCTGGGTCCTTGCATTGCTGCTAGTACAGAAGGCCATTACATTAGATTTTACCACAGTGTATCAGTCTCGGTGTACAATGTACTCCTGATTCTGCTCCTTTCACTCTGCATCAATTCTGGGAGGTCATTCCAATTGACATGGAATTCCTCCAGTTTATTATTACTTTGAGAACAAGAGTATTCCATCACAAACCGAAACCACAAATTGTTCAGCCATTCCCCAGTTGATGAGCATACCCTCGTTTTCTAGTTTTTTGCCACCACAAAAAGCGAGGCTATAGATATTTTTGTACATCTGTTTATCTATGATCTCTTTGCGGTACAAACCCAGCAATGCTATGGCTGGATCAAAGGGCAGGCAATCTGTTAGTGCCTTCCAAATTGCATTCCAGAATGATTGAATCAATTCACAACTCCACACATTAATGTCCCAATTTTGCCACATCCCCTCCAACATTCATTACTCTCCCCTGCTATCATTTTAGCCAATCTGCTAGGTGTGAGGTGATACCTCAAAGTTGTTTTGGTTTGCATTTCTCTAATTATTAGGGGGTTAGAATACTTTCTCATGTACTTATTGATAGTTTTGATTTCTTTATCTGAAAATTGCCAATTCATGTCCCTTTCCCATTTATCTATTGGGGAATGGCTTGATTTTTTGTATAATTGATTTAGCTCCTTGTATATTTGAGTAATTAGACCTCTGTCAGAGTTTTTTGTTATAAAGATTTTTTCTGAATTTTTTGTTTTCCTTCTTATTTTGGTTGTATTGTTTTTGTTTGTACAAAAAACTTTTAATTTAATGTAATCAAATTATTAATTTTATGTTTTGTAATTTTTTCTAACTCTTGCTTGTTTTGAATCCCTCCCTTTCCCAGAGATCTAATAAGTATACTATTCTGTGTTCACCTAATTTACGTATAGTTTCCCTCTTTATATTCAAGTCATTCACCCATTCTAAATTTATCTTGGTGTAGGGTGTGAGTTGTTGATCTAAACTTAATCTCTCCCATATTGTTTTCCAATTTTCCCAGCAATTTTTCTCAAATAGTAGATTTTTGTCCCACAATATGGGCTCTTTGGGTTTATCATCCACTGTCTTTCTGATATCACTTACCCCAAGGCTATTCCATTGATCCTCCCTCCTGTCTCTTAGCCAGTACCTTATTGTTTTGATGACCACTGGTTTTTAGTATAGTTTAATATCTGGTACAGATAGGCAACCTTCTTTAATGTTTTTTTTTCATTATTTCCCTTGATATTCTTGATCTTTTGTTCTTCCAAATGAACTTTGTTATAGTTTTTTCTAATTCTGTAAAAAAAGTTTCTTGGTAATTTGATAGGTATGGCACTAAATAGGTAAATTAATTTGGGTAGAATGGTCATTTTCATTATGTTAGCGTGTCCTACCCATGAGCAATCAATATTTTTCCAGTTGTCTAGATCTAGTTTTAATTGTTTGGAAAGTGTTTTGTAGTTGTGTTCATATAATTCCTGTGCTTGTTTTGGTAGATAGGTTCCCAAGTATTTTATATTGTCTAGTGTGATTTTAAATGGTGTTTCTCTTTCTACCTCTTGCTGCTGTGATGTGTTGGAAATATATATAAATGCTAGTGATTTATGTACATTTATTTTGTATCCTGCAACTTTGCTAAAGTTGTTGATTATTTCTACTAGCTTTTTAATTGATTCTTTAGGATTTTTAAATAGACCATCATATCATCTGCAAAGAGTGATAGCTTAGTCTCCTCACTGCCTATTTTAATACCGTCAATTTCTTTTTCTTCTCTAATTGCTACTGCTAGTGTTTCTAGTATGACGTTAAATAATAGAGGTGATAATGGGCATCCTTGTTTCACTCCTGATCTTATTGGGAAGGCTTCTAATTTTTCCCCATTGCATACGATGCTTGTTGATGGTTTTAGATATATACTGTTTATTATTTTTAGGAAAGGACTTTCTATTCCTATACTTTCTAGTGTTTTCAATAGGAATGTGTGTTGTATTTTGTCAAAGGCTTTTTCAGCATCTATTGAGAAAATCATGTGATTTTTGTTTGTTAGCTTGTTGATATGATCAATTATGTGGATAGTTTTCCAAATGTTGAACCATCCTTGCATTCCTGGTATAAATCCGACCTGATCATGATGGATAACCCTCATGATCACTTGCTGGAGTCTTTTTTGCTAGTATTCTATTTAAGATTTTTGTATCTATGGTCATTAGAGAGATTGTTTTTAATCAGTTCCCTTGATCCCCTCCCTTTTTGTACTTCCCTTTCACCCCTCCTCCTTCTTATTCCCCTCTTATTCTTCTTTAGGGTCTTTTTAAGTTACCCCCCTCCATGCCCTCTCCTTCCCTGGTGTTCCTTCCCTCCCCACTAGTCTTTTTGTTACCCTTCTACTTCTCTACAGGGCATGAATCAATTCTCTGCCCCAATGGATCTGATTGTTCTTCCCCGTGTAAGTTAATTTCAGTGCACTTAAGTATTAAGTATTTCCTCTGTCCAGCCTCTTTTCCCTTCCAGTGTATTGATCTTCTCCCCTGTTTTCCCATTTTACTTAATATTTTATCCTTTTTCCCCTCTAGTTTTATATATATATATATATATATGTGTGTGTGTGTGT
>NW_025343597.1:0-5826 GCF_016433145.1 Gracilinanus agilis
CTTCCTTCCTTCCTTCCTTCCTTCCTTCCTTCCTTCCTTCCTTCCTTTCTTCTTACAGAATTATAATTTCATGGGTGAGGATACTCACCCATCATCATACAGTCCAATTCTTTAGGCTTTTCAGGCCATAAGACATTGCCTTGAGGAACCTAGTACCTAACACTCCAGATAAAGCATTGGAGAAAGATTTCAGTGGATAGCTACATTTCAATATAATGCATGACAAGGAAGATTCCTACAGATGCCTAAAGAGGTAGCCTCGGGGAGGGAATCCTGCGTAGGAGTCAGGAAAACCTTCTTTCAGGTCTTATTGCAGACTTTTACTAGCTGTGTGACCCTAGATAAAATCATTTAAATTCGGTCTCAATTTCCTCCACTATAAAATGGCTTGATAATCATAGTACCTACTTCACAAGGTTGTTGTGAGGACAAAATGAAATTACATAGAAGAAAAATGGCTTTACAAACCCTGAAGTGCTGGGGATGGGCTTAGATAGGCAGACATTTCATTGAGGATATGTAGCATTTGAGTGGAGCTTTAAGCATCTGAATTACTGCAACAGGGGGAGGGGGAAGGATGAAAGTATTTCCAAAAGAGGAGCAGCTTGAGTATAAGCCTAAAGGTGGGAAAACGCACACCCTCAGAACCAAGAAGGGTCCAGTGTATCTAGAGCATGCTGGGATTAGAGCTTGAATCTCTTTACTCCCAGATGAAGGTCCATTAGACTGCAAACAATTTCTATTCCACTTGAGCTGGAAAATGGAGCTGAGGGAGTGTGGGTGGGAGTGCAAAAGTGGCATTTTCTTTGTCCAATTAAAAGTCTTTCTTGAGTAACATTTAAAGGTCCCAGGAAAAGGCACTGGTAACTACAAGTGCTTAACTTTTCCTAATGGACTTGAATTTCCTGTTCCAGATTCTGCATTGGACATTGGAAAAAGGAAGTCCCAACTGGGAAAGAAGGTTCAGAATTAGTCTTAAAACTGAGAAATTTCTGGCAAATAGCACTGATCTCAGCTCCATTGAATGTATTTTGTCGACAGTGAATCCTACCCTTAACAGGCCGCTAAAGTTTATTTCCTACCCTCAGACCTTAGAGCAAGGGTAAAAGTAATAAATCTTGAGCAGAATGAGATCTTGGAGGCCACCCAGTCCAACCCCCTCATTGTAACAGATAAGGAAAAATGAGGATCATCTTTAAGATGAGGTAATATTTGCAAAGTCATGTAGCTAGTAGGCATCAGAGATGGTATTTGAACCTAAGTCCTCTGATTCTAGAACCAGTGCTTTTTTCTCTTCCCAAGAGGCTTAGGGAAGATTCTCTAACTGGCCTAATAGTCTCTGTGTAGTCATTTAATTTCCCTGCACCCTTCTAAAAATCAACCTAAAGGTGAGGGAGTTTTGTTGGTAATGAAGCATCAAAAACAAATTTTGATGCTGCAATGGATTTTAGTTCTACATATTTATATACATACACATATATATACACATATATGTGTGTATTTATATACATATGCATGTATATAAATATATTTACATATATGTGAAAACTTATCCATGCCAACTGCCCAGTCACCCAGTGCAAATCTTGCTTTTGTCTTTCTAGGATACTTCATAGAGAATCTACCCACAAGAATGGAATTTCTTGAGTACCAAGGACACAAAGAATATTTATCAATTATCTACACTATCCCTCTCCCTAGCCCACCTCTTTTTCTTTTCTGACAAATCCTTGATTTTTGTGCAAATGACTAATGATTATATACCTTCAGCCTACTTAAATCCATCATGAATATTTCTGTTGATGAAAAGGGAACCAGATGGCTTGTCCAGTTGATTTTCTATGAGGGACCATTTATTTCCAGAAATAAAATGGACTGAAAGGTTTAGAGATTATACGATGATAACAAAAATAGGAAGCATATGTTTTAGGTTTGCCGAGCATTTTAGTGAAAGTCAATAAATATTTATTAATTACCTATTAGATGCCAAGAAAGTCAAAAGACAGTTCCTATTCTCAAGGAAGTAACAATCTAATAGAGAAGTCATAAAAAACAATAGTGTAAAAACAAGATACATACAGAATTGAAAATAGACATAAAATTATATGATATTGATTAAGACACAGAAAGGTAGATAAATGGAACAAGACAGACATACAATAAACAGTGGTAAAATATCATAATCTTGTATTTGAACAAAGGATAGATCCAGGTTTGTGGGAAAAGAGATCACTATATGGTAAAAATTGTTAGAACAATTGGCAGAAAACAAGTCACAGACCACCATCTTACACCATTGATTAAGATAAGATCAAAATAGATACATTATCTAGACATAAAATGAGATATAATAAATAAATTGGAATAGAACATATTACCTATCAGATCTATTGATGGAGGAATGTATGAGTCAACAAGAGTTGGAGAGCATTATGAAATATAATATGGATAATTTTGAATACATTAAATTGAAAAGATTTTGTAGAAATAAAACAAAATGTTGCCAAGATTAGAAGGAAAGAAGAAATTGTTGGGGAGAAGTTGGGAAATTTATAGATGGCCTTTTGGGTAAAAGTCGCATATCTAAAATATAGAGAATTTTGTCAGATTTATAAGAATAATAGCCATCTCCCAGTTGATAAATGGACAAATATATGACAAGGCAATTTTTGTATGAAGAAAAAAAACATATATATGAAAAAATGCTCTAAATCACAAGTGATTAGAGAAATGCAAACAAAAATAATTCCTAGATATCATCTCACATGCACCAGATTGGATAAAATGACAAAAAAAAGTAAAGTGACAAATGCTGTTGGGAATATAGAAAAATGGGAACACTAAAACACTATTGGTGGACCTGTGAACTGATTGAACCATTTTGGAGAGCAATTTGGAATTACACCCAGGGAGTTACAAAACTGTATACCTTAGACTAATATTATTGCTGGGTCTGTGTTCAAAGAAGATAAAAGGAAAATAATCTATGTGTCCCAAAATATTTTTAGCAGTTCTCTTTTTGGTGACAATAACTGGAAATTGAGAGGATATGCATCAACTGGGGAATCGCCAAGCAAGTTGTGGTATTTTATTATGATTGAACACTACTGCAACCTAAAAAACAATAAATGGGATAATTTTTAAAAACTTGGAAAGAACTATGAAAATGAGCAGCAAAATGAAGAGAACCAAGAGAATATAATTCACAGATACAGATTTAATACTTGAAGAAAAAAATAGTGTTACCTCCAAACACTGAACTGAAAGGTGGAAACACGAAAGACATAATTCGTATGAACCTGTCTCCCAAATGATACCTCCTGTGATGCTGGGGGTGTGGTTTAGCTGAGACATTTGTAGATAAATTTTGTTAATAATAATAATAATAATAATAATAATAATAATAAACAGAGGGAAGGCACCAGTATTAAGAAGGATCTGAAAACCTTTCTTGTAGAAGGTAGAATTTTAGTTGGATTTTAGCTTGAAGAACACACCAAGGAAGCCAGGAGCAAAAATGAAGAGAAAGTATCCCCAGATTGGGAGGAAAAGCATTGAAAATGAGTCTGGAGACAAATTGTCTTGTGAAAGGAATAGCAAGCAGACCATTGTCACTGTATCACAGAGTACATGAGGGAGGGAGAAGTCAGATAGCAGAAAACTGGAAATCTAGGAAGGAAACAGGTTGTGAAGGAATTTAAATGATATATAATGTGTTTTATATTTGATGCTGGAGTTTAGTAAATTGGGAAGTGAGGCAATCATCTAAACTTTAGGGTGATTAATTTGACAGGATGGAGGATGGTCTAAAATGGAGAAAGACAGGGAGAAATCTCACAAATTATGATCTTATTTGATCTTTGCAAACGTTTTAGGTGCTATTATTGTCCCCATTTTAGAAATGAGGAAACAGACCGAATTGTCCAGAGAAACATAGCTAATAAATATGAGGAAGGATTTGAACTCAAGTCTTTCTAAGTACAGCACTCTATCCACAAGGATACCTACTTGTCTCTCAAGATTCTATTTTTATTGAGATCCTACATGATTGCAAAAACAAACAAACAAATTTATGAGCCTTAAAGATGTTTCTTCAACAAGATGCCATATGGTACAATCACGTAAAGATAGGTGAAACCAAAGATTAATCAATCATTCAAAAAATTTTAATTAAATACCATGCTCAGAGATAACTTTGTTCAGCCATCCTCTGCCTATCCGCTTCAAGTCAGTCATAAAACAGAGAAAGAGAATTATCCTCAACAAAGGTGGTCAATAATGGGGTAGTTTCTAGCAGAATCCAAATGTGAAAGCAAATCATTCTAACTGTGGAGGGAGGAGTGTCTAAATGCTTTTATTTTGGGATGGCTTGGGAACTTTGAATTAAGCTCCAGAACACTATAGATTGCCACTCAAATGAGACTGACCTAGTTACCCACTCAGGGGAAACCAAGTAGATGAAAAATGTGGCTGTCCCAAATAGACATGAAATTTGATGAGAACCCCCTTAAAATTGTCCATCATCTATCTTGGACAAGCACAGTAGACAATGAAATAAGAGGAGAATAAAGGTCCAAATCACATCTGGAAAACTGTATAGTACTCTCAACAATCCCACACTGCTTGCTTTTCATAAAAGTTCATCTTTCTAAACATCACTATTTTCCATATTTTACTGCATGGCTGCAAAAATACAAATTCCTTCATTTTAGGAAAATGAAAAATGCGGTTAACTCAAAGAGCAACAATAATCTTAAATCCTAACATTTGCATACCATTTACTTTTGTCAAAGCACTTCTACATAATTTTGTCCCATTTTATCCTCACAAGGACCTTGTTTGATACAGGAAGGGTTGGGATTATTATCCTTTTACAGATGAGAAAACTAAGACTCTAGATGTTAAATCACTTGCCCAAAACCACACCATAGAATTAGAAGTAGACTCTATGATTTCTAACTCCAAGAAAATAATTTTAAGGGAATAGTTTTTTAAGTGGTGTGACTACAAAATAATGAATATGGTTTCCATAATGCTGCACAAGAGGATATATCTCACCTCTCCAGAGGCCCTCTATCAATGATTTTCTGGGAAAGAATACAGACTTTTAGAACTAGAATGGTAAGGTAGTAGAGGAAGTGAATGTTGGGGTTGGCTTGAAGAAAACACTGTGTGATTGCTGTTAATGAAACAGATAATATTAGTCAGAATTCAGTTCTAAGTGTTCTTACCAACACCCACAATCATGACCAGGAACTGTGAAATAAACCATCTTTGTTATTCCAAATTGTAGTGCCACCTGTCCAGTCTCTACTCTGGAAAGGCTCATCTATCAATAAAAATATTGTACTGAAGGTCATATGCATCCAGTCAAGAGAGTGAAAGGAAGAGTCACTAAGGGCTAAGGAGAGAGGATTCTAATTTGCTTCCGACTCTTAACCCCGATGTTCTGAAGATGCAGGTTTTAGGAAAGGAAGAAACTGCTCTAAAAAGAAAAAGATTTGAGGGTAGGGAAAGGAGAAAGGGGAAGAAAGGAAGAAAGATTGTTTGGGAAAGCTTCTTTGGGTCTGTCATTGATACTGTTGGCTAAGTATTATGAAAGGAAAAAGGGGAACCTGTATGTGTAAACCCTGAATTGAGGAAAAGAACTCCTTTTTGAAATGTGTTCATTAAAACGTTTTTACTACTTAAAAGATCTAAGCCTAGGATACTTGGGACAGAAAAATCATGTTAGTTTGCCCCATCGTTCTTGCTTCACTACTGCATACATATGTGGTGATGGTGGTGGTATGGAGAGAGAGAGAGAGAGAGAGAGAGAGAGAGAGA
>NW_025343598.1:0-5534 GCF_016433145.1 Gracilinanus agilis
GTCTTCAGGTCCTTGGAGGGCTACCATATGATGCTGTTACTTGGATACAACTTGGGCAGGGGCAAAAGTAGGCTCTACATCAGGGAAAAGCTTCCTTACCTTGAGAGCTATTTGCCTCATGTGAGAGAGTGAGTCCCTCATTGGAGAACCCCAGTTTCTGCATGTGGAAAACAAAGAGGTAAGACTAAATAGCCTGAGGTCCCCTCTAGCTCTTGATCTCTGATCCTAGAATGGAGATGAGGTATATACCCAAGGCAGGATGGTTGACTATGAGCAAGGAACCATGGAAATTCAGAGAGACCATTTCTAGTCTTTGTAGGAGGCTTTGTGAAAGATACAATATTTCAGCTGAGTCTTGAAGACTGGGCAGGAGTCCCATAGGCAGAGCCATGGATTAGCAGAGGAGGCATCCTAAGCAAAGGAAGGAACAGGGAGAGACATGAAGTTGAGATGGCCTAGAGCCATGTTGGCAAATCATGGCATGCTTGCTAGAGGGGGCTACTCCCCTCCCCCTCTTCACCATGCCAAAGAACATTTTTCACACCACCCATCCCTCTGCCCAGCAGCCCAATGGGAGCACTTCTTCCCTCCCCTATCTGGGGTAAAGTAGAGGGCTCATATGCAGCATGAGGATTGCAAATTGGGCATTTGGTCTCTAAAAGGTTCGCCATCACTGGTGTAGAGCATGTCTTCACACTCTCTTCTCCCTGCCTTGCTAAGACTCAGGATTGAATATATTTATTTAATTATAAATAATTTATTTGAATTGTGTAAGTATATATTTCAATATAAATAATAATAATTCAAGTTAATATTGCTTGTTCAACTGAAAAAACTTTCCCTCACTAGACCCAGAGTGTATCCTCCTCCAACCTAACCATAGCTATAGAATGTGATTCTCCATTACCTTTACCATCCTGCCTGTCTTATCAGTATCCTTCCCCAAATGGGGTATTTAGATATAACTGTACATATGACAGTGCTATCAACGTAGCCTACTTTGACATTACCTTCGACATTAGTTCATGGTTGCCTTTCTTATTGAGCTTTTAGCGCCGTTCACTAAAATTCCAATTTTTTTTTCATCTGAATTCTCTACATTGTAAAAGGCTTCCTAGAGAAAGTGAGGCATATTGGCTTGTGGGGAAGAAAAGAACATCCTTGGCTATCAGAACTAGATTAGTTTGGGAGCCCTTTAAGAGAAGGGACTATCTTTTGCTTCTTTTGTATTCCCTGTGCTAAGCACAGTGCCTGGCCTCCAGGAAGCCCTTAAATGTTTATTGAGTGAGAATGGGAGACAATTACTGGTTGTGCAAAGCCATGGTCCCCTGAAATCTAGGACCTAACGAGAAGTGTACAATGTATGACTTGTACGGCAAAAGTCAAAAGGGGTTGAAGGTAAGGATGGGGAGCTGGGATTTCATCAGTGCTGAGCCATTGCTAGTTTATGGCCCACAAGTTATCTGATGTGTCCAAAGAACTTTTCTAGCAGTTCTTGGTCTGGTAGATTGGGGTGGGAGACAATGAGACAAAGAAGTCTTGTGCTGGGGCCCAGGCATGGGTAGTCAGCACCTCACTTTGGATGGTGGCTTTAAAATTTTGACAGGAAGGTCGGGTTTAAGAAACTGATGAGACCACCGCCGATGCCTTGGGAGCAGAGAAGTTAATGGAGAAGATCAACTTTGATCAACTCAGTGTGGATACTTAGAGAATCCGAGTCAAGCAACCAAGTTAGTAACCAGTCGTTTCCTAACAATGTTGGATCCGGAGTCTAGAGGACTTGAGTTCATATCTGGCCTCAGACGTTTACTAGCTGTGTGACTCTGGGCAAGTCACTTGACTTGTTAGCCTCAGTTTCTTTATCTCTCAGGCCTGTTGAGAGGTTCAAATATGGTAATACTGGGGAAGCACTTTACATAGTGCATGGCACACAGTAGGCATTCTAGACATTTTAGCTGTTATTATTAGCTATTGTTAAATAATCCTCTGAGAACTAGTACGATGATAGCACCTGAAGTGGCAGGACCAGAAGTAGGAGGGGGATGGTGGCATCTTATGATAGAAGATGAGCTCAGTGTTTACTAAGGAAAGTCAACTTAAGTCTTTGCTAAGATGTTGTCTTTACATTCAAATGTTTGGATGAGTTTCACCTTTACTTAGTGAATAACTACTCCTATCCACATGCTACACCTAAGTGAGGTATGTTGGTGGAGACAGTTGTTTTTGCACCAAGGAACTCTTGGCCTACCCATCACTGATTTAGTCATCCGTTGGGAGGCTTTCCATTAATGGAGTCCAAATGCCCTTATGAAGGTTCTTCCTCATGGAAGAAGCTAAGACACTTTGCACACTCCCTCATACTGTTCCTTTTGTGCTAGTCAATACTGAGGACCCTGGAAGGAAGTTGTGACCCCTCCAAACCCTAGTATTTGTGGGAAGCACCGTATAGAAGAAAGGACTCCCACCAGAGCAAGTGGGAGAAGTCAGTGCTAGAGAGGTAACATAGATTGATGATTGTTGACAGCTTTCCAGAGCACGTTGCCTCATCTCACTGGGTCCTGACGCTAATCTCGTAGGATCTTATCAATGAGCATATTTGAGAATAAGACGTGAAATCACTCACCTGGCTACAAAGCTCTTAGAAAGAATGCCCCATCAGATCCCTTGGGGCTGATATAAGGCTTCTACAACTTACTGAGGTAACTGAGCAAGTGATTTCACCTCTCTGGGTCTTGGTTCATTCATGTGTGGAGGGCCATACTGTGTGGCCCATAAGCCTGGGTCACCAGCGTGGCCATAGATGATGGAGATGGAAGCATATGATCGAATGTGATTTCAAAAGCACTGAATATAGAGGAGGAGGATGGGAAAAACAAAGAGGATCAATCAGAAAGTGAGACAAGGAGCACCAAAGCCAGGACCTACAGAAGCTGAGAGAGGCCAGAGCATCAAGCAAGAGCCAACCAATAGTGTTAATTGTGGCCCTGAGACCAAGAAGACTTTGGGTTTCAGCTGGGAGAAAACGAGTAGTTTGACCTTGGAGTCCCTTGCTCTTCCCTCTCACTTTATCCCCAGCAGAGCAAATATTGATAGTTTCTTTCTAAGTTCTGAAAACTCACTGAAGAGGCACCAAAACACCATGTGTTGACAGGTATCTAAGATGACTCTTTGATGCAGTCATGTCTTAGAGATGTGTCAACATTTCCACAGCCAGAGGATTTTGGGCACCTCACCAGATCTTTTTTCCCCCTGTGAAATAAAAAAAAAGCCTGACGTTTTGAAAATAAAAATCTCTATTTATTTCACAAGAGGAAAGAAGAACCTTCTGCTCTGCAATTCTCTTCCTAACTCCTCCACAAATAGCCACCGCTCTCTGCTAGAGAAACTATATGGGCCAAATGGGGTACTTTGTTACAGAAGCCTCCAGCTTCCAAAGCCAAATGGGTGTGCTCCGCTAATTTCTACTTTGCAGGCATGAGTTCGGGCACTGCCAACAACTCCTTCCTGGGCTGTTTGGCTGAGCCTTCTTGGCACACCGGGCACTGCCCCATTTGGAAACATTCCCTGCCAGAGAAGCTTGAATGGGTGATAGGAGTTGGGAAGCTGCCCCTTTCAAGGGTCTGATGAAAGTGGAGAGATTGTCCTCAAAATGGACTACTTTTGGGGGGACTCCACCTAATGGTCAGGAGATGGACCTGGTGACCTCAGAGACTAGGATTTCAGGCCTTAGAAACCTCTCTAGGTGAAACTCAGAAGGGTGATGGACAAGTATATGCCTTGCCCTAGGGATATTGTCAGATGTTAGTGAGATGGTTCCTTTCTCAAGGAGCTTATGGTCTAGGAAGGGAGATAATTCAAGTGAAATTGGAGGTGATGGCATCATAGTAGAAATTGGGAGTCATGGGAAGCAATGAGATGTGTAGTGTGTTGGTCCTGGAGGCCAAGGCCCTCTGTTCATATCTCACTCACCCCCGTGTGAATTTGAATAAGTATTTCTCCTCCATATGGGCCTCAGTTTCCTCATGTGTAAAATAAGGGGGTTGCACTAGATTTCTGAGGTCCCTTCCAGTTCTAGACTTCAGATCCTATGGCCTCATTACTAAGCTCAGCTCTGGTTTAGTTGTGTGGCTTTGCTCAAGTCCCTTCTCCTCTTTGGACTTCATTTTCCCTCTCTGTAAAATGTGGGAGCCAGATTATCACCCCCTAAGTTCCCTTCTAGCACTAGATAATGCCCCTGTGATGCTACGAATGCTTCGGTGCCTGGCCCAAAGGCCCTCAAGAGGGGAAGGCAACAACAAGCATACATGAAGCACCTCCTAGGTACCAGGTGCTGTGCTAAGAGTTCTGGAGATACTATCTCCTTTGATGATAGATGCTTGTTGACTCCAGGAATTCAGGGATCTGAGTGTACTGAGGCCATCTGTACAAATAAAGACTGGAAGCTGGTTGCCTTCTGTGTTTCCACTTTAGCTGGACAGCTGAGGAATTCCTGCAGACCCGCTGGCCAAGGCAGGAGGCAGAAAGGAAGAAGGGGCTTCGGGAACAATGCGAGTAGCCAGGAGCTTAGGAGAGGCCCCTTCCTTATTCTTGAGGGTGTGGCTTTCTGTGGAACTTCTTGAGGCCTTTCCATTCTTACAAGCCATAACCCTCTCTACCATGAGCTCCTCCTTGTAACAGACATTAAGCCAAGTCTCACATATGCTGAATTCTAAAGACTTAGGCCCTACCTTCCTCGTGAAAGGATGGAAAGTACAGGGGTGCCGGACCCAGCTCCTATTGTTTGGTTGTCTGTTGCGTCTGAATCTTTGTGACCCTATTTGGGATTTTCTTGGCAGAGGAAACTGCAGTGGTTTGCCATTTCCTTCTCTGGCTCATTTTACAGAGGGGGAAACTGAGGCCAACAAGGTTAAGTGATTTGCCCAGAGTCATGCAGCCAGTAAGTGTTTGAGGCCAGATTTTGAACTTCAGAAGATGAGTCTTCCTGACTTTGGGCCTGGTGCTCTCTGCACTGCAGCACTACGTAGCTGCCCCAAACTTGTGTCTACTGGCTCATAGATGTCAACTGTTAAATTTTCAGTGCAAGCATCAACACCTCAGAAGTCATCTATTATCACAAGCCTGGCCTTGATTTATTGTTCTCTTGAATATCTAGAATTAAGAAAGTGATGAGGATGTTAACAATGCACGTGAAATGTAAAAGTTACTGTGTGGATTTTTATTTTTCCAAGAGCTGGTAGTTAAACCCTTTACCAGAACACTACTGGAGAAAGGCAGGTCCATTTCCTCAGTTCCCTAGCACCTAGATTGTTACATACCCCTTTTATTTATTTGTTTGTTTGTTTGTTTGTTTATTTGTTTATTAAAGCCTTACCTTCCCTGTTGGAGTCAATACTGTGTATTGGTTCCAAGGCAGAAGAGTGGTAAGGGCTAGGCAATGGGGGTCAAGTGACTTGCCCAGGGTCACACAGCTGGGAAGTGTCTGAGGCCAGATTTGAACCCAGGACCTCCTATCTGTAGGCCTGGCTCTCAATCCA
>NW_025343599.1:0-4067 GCF_016433145.1 Gracilinanus agilis
CGCCCCGCCCCGGCCTCGCGCCCCGTCGCCCCCTCGCGGTCCACACACACCGCCCTCGCTGGGTTCCACTGCGCAGGCGCACAATGCTCTAATGCGTGCCTACCCTTTTTCCCTCCGCCCGACCCAAGGTGCAGGCGCAGGCGCAGAAGTTCACCCTTCTCTAATCTTTCCTCTGGTGGATCTTGGGCCACTACAGACTGTACCCATGGCGCAGGCGCAGGAGCTCCTGCCTCCGTTCCCTTCCCTACCTCCCTTGGGGCGCCAGCTTCCTCTGTTTGAGCAGGCGCGGGACTACCCCTGACATGTTACGCTGCCCTAGCACTAAGGACACTCATCCACCCCCCCAACCCCCACTCCCTGCGCAGGCGCAAAGACTCCAGGGAGCAGAGCGAAGCGGGCGGGGGTGGGTGATGTTGGAAGAAACAGGACAGGAGGCCTATGAAGTGGAGGGGGGCGCTCTAGCCTTGAGCTCCCGGGGAAAAGGAGTGAGGACAGCGGGACATTGCGGGAGCGACTGTCCCACACTGCGCTTGCGCCCCGGCGCATTACTTCTTTTCCCCAGGGAGGGAGCCTATGCGGTTTCCATGGGAACTGTTGGCCAATGAGAGAGCGAGATCGGAGAGTGCATCCCCGGCTTCCCCTGTATTCCTGCCCTATGTACTCCTCTCTCCTGTCTTCTGCTTGCTCCCTCTGCCTCTTCTTCATCCCTCCCCCCCTGTGTCCCCTTTTCCCCTTTCTCCCTTTGGGTTCTGCCCCTTTCTACTGCCCTCTGCTGCCTTTTTCAGCCTCTTCTTCCCACTCTCCTCTTTTTTCCAATCTTCCTCCTCTCCTCCCCCTCCTCCCTCTGGATTCCTCCCCTTTTTAACCCTCCCTCCTCCCTTCTGTTCCATCCTTGGCCATTCCTCCCTCATTTCTCTTTTTCCCCTCCTCCCTTTCCACATCTCTCCTCCCGTGCTCTTTCCCTTCTCCCTAGCCCTCCTCCCGCTTCTGACTTCTTCCTCTTTCTTTCCTCCCCTCCTCCCATTTTTCCTTCTTAGTCAATCCCAAACTGCCCTCCATCCATCATCCAGAGGAACATCTCTAGAGAAGGGTCCTCCCATCCCATCCCTGCTACCACCACCTGCTGTGGGGCTCGCAAGCCAGCCATGCTGAAGCAACAAGGCATAGGAGAGGACGTGTGCCAGATGGGTCAAGTCGCCTTGACCTCCACCTCCTCTCAGATCCTGGTGGAGAGATCTCCAAAACCCAGAGCTCCAGTCCTGAATACAGCAACTCCCCTTCCCCCACCTTGGGTTCTGTCTACAGACTTGCCCCACAACCGAAGTCCAGGAAAGCAGCCCCCGCGGAGATACAACCTGTCAGCTGTCTGTGCAGCCCCCACCTCCTGAAGACCTGGAATAGAAAGATCTAACTACCAAGGTCCTTGGCACTGCCCAGTGATTGAACAGCAGAAACCAATAGGGTTTTTAGCAACATCGCTAGGTGTCAAAGAAAATACATTACCATCTGCTTTGTCAATGCACCCAAAAGACACCAGAGCCCTTCCATCTGACTTGCAGCTGAAACTTCCTCTTGGAGCTGCCGTCTCCTATTAGAATGAGAACTGCATACAAGCAGTAACCAGCTTGTTTTTCTGAAGTGCTTTGCATAAGCACTTAAATGAATTTTCTTTTATTCATTCATCCATTCGTTTGTGCATCAGGCAGTGTGCCAGAACCCCATGAGTCAAAGGAAAACATGAAATAGTTCTAGCCCTCAACGAACATATATTCTGTGAGATAGCATGTGTATGTAAGATATGCAGGTTTGTGGAAGATAGGTAAAAAAGTGGGGGTTTGGGGAGGAGTCAGCATAGGGGAAGGTCTAGAAGCCTCATGTAGGAGATGATGGTTGATCTTTGCTTCTCTCTTCTCCTTTTCCTCTTCTTTCCTATTTTTTTTTCCCATGCTCTGCCTTCCATTTTCTTCTCTCTTCTTTGCTAGGTGGCTCATTGGATAGAGCAACAGACCTATAGAGAGGTAGACATAAGTTCAAATCTGGCCTTCCTCACTGTGTGACACTGGGGAAATCATTTAAGCCTTTGTCTCAGTTTCCTCATCTGCAAGATTGGGGACAAAAATAACATCTATACTTAACTATGTGACCTTGGATGTTTACCTCTGTCTCAGTTTTTTCATCTATAAAAATGGGGATAAGAGCAGCAAGGTGACTCAATAAATAGGCAGGCCTAGAGATAGGAGGTCCAGGATTCAAATTTGATCTCCGATACTTCCTAACTCTGTGACCTTGGGCAAGTCACTTAACCCAAATTGTCTAGCCCTTAAGGCTCTTTGTCTTGGAACCAACACTTAGTATCAATTCTAAGACAGGGTTTTTTAAGAAATGGGGATAACAACAGCTACTTCCCAGGGTTATTGGAAGGATTAAATGAGATATTTGTAAAATGTTTTAAAATACTTAAAATTCTATATAAATAATTATTTATATTAAAAATATTTATATTTTATATATTATCTTATACATTATCTTATAAATGTAAATATTATTTCTCCTTTCCTCTCTGCTTTCCCTTCTGCCACCTTCCTTCTCTTGCCTCTCTTTTCTTCTTTTCTCCTTTTCTCCTCCTTTCTCTCCCTCCTCTTTCTTCTCTCTCTTTTCCTCCCCCCCCCTTCCCCTTCTGTCCTTTGGAAGGGAGCAGAAAAGAGGAACGATCAAAGAATTATAGACCACAGGTGAGTGGGACCACTGAGATACAGTTTTACATATGGGAATACTGAGGCACATAGAAGGTAAAGCTTTTCCCCCAAGCCACAGAAATCAGAAGAGTCAAAGCTGGAACAATTCCTCTCCTCCCTTCTCCCCTAATCTTGTGCTATGTCTTACTGAATAGCCACACTCCAATTCCCTAGGTCCCACTTATACCCAGCAAGGTTCTAAAAGTGGACCCAGGAGCCAGACTGGGACTGAATTTTCATATTTGGTCTTTAGACAACTCAGCCCATTGAGTAGCGGTGTTCAGTGCCGGCTGGGCTGTAGTTAGGAGGAAATTGCCCTTTGGCTTCTAAAGCCTGGATCTCATCCCCCTAAAATAGATCGAGGTCATCTCTTCCTGGGTGGGCTACAGCCTATTTAAGCTGGGGTCCTCAGCTTCTTGCTTTATGCATTTAGAGAAAATGTCCTCAGCTGACTCCTCTTCAGAGCCAGAGGTCTGTGAGGACCCAGGGGACAGAGGCTGACAATTCCTTTGCTGGATGTTCCAATGAGGGACCCACTGGAAAACTGGGCTCTCTGGAATTGTCTTGTCCATCCTCAGTACTCTGATTTCATCTCTGGGTCTACACGCCATCACGGTGGAATCTGACCTGTGGGTCCAGCCTATAGCCTGCCCTGGAAGGAGAAAGTGCAAAAGGAGCCTCTGGCTGAGCAGCCTCAGTGTAATTGCAAGTGAAATCACCTCTCACTCCCTCCTACCCCCTAGCTCGGATGCTATTAATGGGTAAATAGCTAACCATCTAGTTCAGCTCCCAATGTCTACCTTCAGGGCAGTTTAAAACAGAATTGCTAATTGAACTTCTAACCACAGTGACTTTCCCCCCCTCCTTTTTAAACGTTTTATTGATTCTTCAACTTAAAAAAAAAAATCACTGTCCCTTTGTAATGACTCTTTGCCTCTATCTCCTCCAAAGAAATCTACCCTGGATAGTTAAGCAAAACAAATAAACCCATTGATTATATCCTTCCCCCCCCAATGCATTCTTTCCCCCCAATAACACATAAAAAGAATTTTTAACAAATGTTTTCTAAAATGTTGAGTTCCAAATTCTCTCCTCTCTTCCTGAGACAACAAGTAATTTGATTCAGGTTATACATGTGATATCATGCAAAACATGTTAGTCACGTTGTAGAATAAGACACATGTAGAAAAAAGAACAGATGAAGAAAATAAAGTGAAAAAAAAAAGAGTATGCTTCGATCTGCATTCAGATTCCATCAGTTCTTTCTCTGGAAATGGATGGCATTTTTCATCATGAGAACATTGGTTACCTCTCTCTCTCTCTCTCTCTCTC
>NW_025343600.1:0-3789 GCF_016433145.1 Gracilinanus agilis
TAAGATTAAAATTAATATACAATAACTCCAAGTATTATATTTTATAAAATTTATTAATAATCACTTGAAGTAAAGGAATGAAAAGGTAATTATCTAAAAAATAAAACCATGTGCCCAAGTTTTTCTACCTGCTCAAAAACCCCATGACCACAGCTGCCACCAGAGGAAGAGAAGAGCAGGAGAGGAGGAACTACATAGAATTTATGTCCTGCACTTAATGACAGGAGGAGAGTGGGGTGCTGGGAATAGTAGTTTTAGGGCACAGATCCTAATTACACATTCCCTCCTGTGATCCTTTGGGAGACTTGTTTCCCCAAGGGATCATTTAAATATAACAAACTTATAACTCTAAAGATTTTAACTAAAGGTATATACAATATTGCAGTTTCTAAGGGGAAATTACAATAATTTTGGGGATAAGAGGGAAATAAAAGAGAGAAAGAACAAAAACCAATGATTGTTATATTTACAAAAAGCCAATTTGGGGGCAATCCTGTCTGGAATAAGAGTATACATTAAAACAAATGTGTTCAACTCCCCAAAGTTCAAATCACCACATTCCAAAATTCACTTTGGATCTTTTGGTTGTAAAAGTGAAATTTGGGAAATGTATCAAACTACATTTCCCGTGGTCCAACGGGTTTCCGTTTCCGGTTTTTGGGCTTGGGAAGGCTTATGTCTTGACGCAGGGAAGGGTTTAAATCTCCTGGGTTAGGAGGGAGTGGCCTCTTTTGCGAGTAGGCGCTTCCAGGAAACAGGAGAGAGTAATGGAGGTGGCGGCAGTTTTGAATGCTTACAAGCGTGTGGTCTAATGATTTTATCTATCAGCATGGCTTTAATTAAAATACTAATTTATATATTTATACGAGCCTTTATCATTTTTCATATTTACAATTTGGCGAACCAGAAGGTCGAAATTCGAACTCTAAATCTTCCAGATAGCCTAACTATAGCCATGCCTGCCTTTTGGCCATCTGGCTCAGCTCTTTTGAGCACTTTTTTAAAAAAGGAAAGTGACTTTCCTTGCCATGCTTTTGCTAAAAGCAAGAGCACGTTTTTGCCTCCAGTGGGACTCAGCTGGCCAGTCCAGCCCAAGCCACCTTGGGAGGGAGGTCAGGCCAGCCGATTCGGGCTTTTGGCTTTAAACTAAAATCCCGGAGCCCAGCCAGACTGTCTCTGCCACTGATCTCTATTCTTGACTCGCTGATGCTGCTGATGCTGCCTTCGTTCCAGTCCCAGTGCTGCCGCTTCCACTTCAACCCTGAGCTCCAGAACCTGAGATTTCCGGGAAGGAACCCAGTCCTGACTTGCCGAGACCTCCAGAGACTGCTTCAGTTCCTGCCGCTAACCATTTGGGTATATTCCCCTTTTTTCCCTATTTCTAGCCTTCCACGTGTTTCTCTAAAGACCTAATTTAGCCACCCACACAAGCTCTACATGTGGGATTTTCTACAATGACCTGACACCATGTGGACCTAGCGTTTACCCTTAATCAGGCCGAATGGCCTATTCAGACTTGCTTGTGATTAAAAACTGAACTCAGGGGAAGAAATATCCACCCCCATACCTGCTCAGAACTTTGAACTTGAAAGAAAAAAAAAACCTTAAACTCAGCAGAACTCAATCAAAAGAACCTTAAATTGAAACCAGGGGTGAACTTTTAAAAACCTCGGAACTGAATGAGCTTTATTTCTGTTTTAAAAGACTGTATCTTACTGTATATTGCTAATTAGTTTTGTAAATTAATCTTGCTTATTTCGTTGATTTTCCTGTTGCACTGAATCATTTTACGCTAATGAAGTTTCTGCTTATGATGTTATTATATTTCCTAATTTACTTAAAGCTTACTGTATCAGAATCAATGCGGTTATATGTACCACCTATGAACATCTTATAGAGCACATGTTTTTAAAAATTTATTCTGTCTTGGTAATTGCAAAGAACCTTGAAAGTTTCCATGCTTTAAATATTACCTTTTACGAGAGATCTTTTTTAATTTTTTAACTTTAAATCCTTAAGAATTGTTGTCTTAAAGGACAAGCTTTTATATATTTTATTATGAGATATTATTGCCTTAAATGGGTAGAAGCATTTCCTACCCAGGATTTTTTAAATACAGAGAGTCAAGGAGCTCCTGTATATTCTTTGCTATGGAAGCAATAACAGCATTTGCCAAGGGTTAAAAGTTGTAACAAGTATATGATTTTGAACATCATTATTTATTGTTTTAAAATGTGCTATTGGAAATAATGGTACTCTATTTGAATGTGCATTGTGAATCTGCTATTTTGTAAAACCCACTTTCTCCAACAGAAAGTCTCATTTTTGGGTAACATAACCCTTCTAGTTCTAAGCTATATATATATATTTTTGATTTTTAAAACATTTTTTAATGAAAGAAATTGATTTTTCCTTTTTCTCATCTTGTACTGGAAGTACATATATAATCATTATTTATCCTTTTTCTGATTCTACAGCAAATACCTGAGCCTATAGGACTGTGATTTAAATGCCTCTCTGATTCCAGAAGGGAATATGAAAGCCATTAATAGTGCTAAAGAAAGCACATGGTCAGAGACTTGACTGACTAAGATCTGCAAAATAGCAGCTCTATGCCAATACTTTAGAGCGTGGAAATTGGGTTTTGAGTCCTGGAGTCCCAGTCTTTTCTAAAACTTTAGAGGACGTGGGTCCCCTCGACTTAGATTCCTAGAAAGCACCTAAGATTGGTTATTTTATTTGGCTCACTTCCCTGAAAAGCTGATGATAAGTCAGATCAGAGAGAGACATTTTCCTTAAGTCCTGGCCCTGGATGGGTAATTGCACACTGCTGAATTCACTTTAATTAGGCCTTCATTCAAAGGTCTAAGTTTATTTTCCCTAGATTTTTGCACATTTTACATTTACAAGTTAATGTTTTCTTCTTTTTTCTTGAATTTTATTCTTTTTATTTTGCCAATTGACTTCATATAACCCCCAGGACTCAGCCACTCATCCTTACCTGACCTGAGATACCCTTTTTTAGAAAAAAGGTGTGTTTAAGATTTACCTCACGGGGATATCTGTTAAGTTTTTAAAATTCGATAATGTAAAAATATATGTATATTTAACTCTTTTAGGAGTAATTTCACGGGGAATTGAATATTAAATTGTATAAATCTTAGAAGAAAATGTATGTTTTGTAATCTATAATGTAAAGTTTAAATTCTTTTGAGAATAATTTCAGGATAAGGATCTTGCCATCTCCCCAAAATCCAGACAACGAACTTGTTTTGGTGAGGACACATGAAGATGTCTGAAAAGCCTTCACTGTACCATGAAGACCAAACTTTGACCTTTGGGGTGCAGTTGATTGAACTATGGGGAGTTGAAATTGAGTTGTATGTATTGTTTTAATTGTACACTGTTATGCCAGTGGGGGACAGCCCCCAAATTGGTTTTTTGTCAATGCGGCTAATTTTAACCATTTGTTCATCTATTTCTTTTATCCCCAAATTCCTGAAAAATTTAGAAGTTGTTTATTTTTACAGGTCCAGCGAAGAAAAAAGGACTAACCTTTTTTTTTGCCGGACCTCACGGGGAATTGTAAAAGTGAAATTTGGGAAATGTATCAAACTACATTTCCCGTGGTCCAACGGGTTTCCGTTTCCAGTTTTTGGGCTTGGGAAGGCTTACGTCTTGACGCAGGGAAGGGTTTAAATCTCCTGGGTTAGGAGGGAGTGGCCTCTTTTGCGAGTAGGCACTTCCAGGAAACAGGAGAGAGTAATGGAGGTGGCGGCAGTTTTGAAT
>NW_025343601.1:0-1424 GCF_016433145.1 Gracilinanus agilis
CAAGAGGTAGAAAGAAAAACACCATTTAAAATCACCCTAGACAATATAAAATACCTGGGAATCTATCTACCAAAACAAACACAGCAATTATACAAAAACAATTACAAAACACTTTCCAACCAAATAAAACTGGAGCTCAACAATTGGAAAGCCATTAATTGTTCATGGGTAGGACAAGCTAACATAATAAAAATGACCGTTCTACCCAAATTAATATACCTATTTAGCACTATACCTATCAAATTACCAAAAAACTTCTTTACTGAATTAGGAAAAACTATAACAAATTTCTTTTGAAATAACAAAAGATCAAGAATATCAAGGGAAATAATGAAAAAAAAATGTGAAGGAATGGGGCCTAGCAGTACCAGATATTAAACTATACTATAAAGGAGCAGTCATTCAAACAATATGGTACTGGCTAAGAGAAAGAAGGGAGGATCAGTGGAATAGACTTGGGGTTAATGATGTCAGCAAGACAGTGTATGATAAACCCAAAGAGCCCAACTTTTGGGACATGAATCCATTATTTGACAAAAACTGCTGGGAAATTTGTAAAACAATATGGGAGAGATTAGGTTTAGATCAACACTTCACACCCTACACCAAGATAAATTCAGAATGGGTGAATGACTTGAATATAAAGTGGGAAACTAAAAATAAGTTCAGTGAACACAGAATACTATACCTGTCAGATCTCTGGGAAAGGAAAGATTTTAAAACCAAGCAAAAGTTAGAGAAAATTACAAAATGTAAATTAAATGGTTTTGATTATATTAAGCTAAAAAGCTTTTGTACAAACAAAAACAATGTAATCAAAATCAGAATGGAAACAACAAATTGGGAAAAAATCTTTATAACGAAAAACTCTGACAGGGGTCTAATTACTCAAATATACAAGGAGTTAAAGCAATTGTATAAAAAGTCAAGCCATTCCCCCATTGATAAATGGGCAAGAGACATGAATAGGCAATTTTCAGGTAAAGAAATCAAAAGTATCAATAAGCACATGAGAAAGTGTTCCAAATCTCTAATAATCAGAGAAATGCAAATCAAAACAACTCTGAGGTATCACCTCACACCTAGCAGATTGGCTAAAATGAAAGAAGGGGAGAGTAATGAATGTTGGAAGGGATGTGGCAATTGGGACATTAATGCATTGCTGGTGGAGCTGTGAACTGATCCAGCCATTCTGGATGGCAATTTGGAATCATGCTCAAAGGGCTATAAAAGAATGCCTGCCCTTAGATCCAGCCATAGCATTGCTGGGTTTGTACCCCAAAGAGATCATAGACAAACAGACTTGTACGAAAATATTTATAGCTGTGCTTTTTGTGGTGGCAACAAACTGGAAAAGGAGGGTATGTCCTTCAATTTGGGAATGGCTGAACAAACTGTGGTATATGCGGGTGATGGAATACTAT
>NW_025343602.1:0-4315 GCF_016433145.1 Gracilinanus agilis
ATCTCTTCCTTTCCCCTTTTTTCTCTCCTCATCTCTTACCCTCTTCTCCTTTTCATCTCTTCCCTTCCCCTTTTTTTCCTCTCCCCCATCTCCATCTCTTCCCCTCTTCTCCTTGTCATCTCTTACCTTCCATTCTGTCCCATTACTCTCCCCCCACCTCCCCCATTGCTTTACTCCTCTAGAAAGAACTTCCCCAGCTGTATATAAAGGCAGTGTAGTAGGTGGTGGGGGAATGCTACCACCCTAGGGATAAGTTGCTTTTAAGACTTTTCTTTTTCTCCTGCTCTTCTCTGAAGTTCTCACTTTCCCCCTGGCCAACGAATGCTTTGAAGTTATGTGTGCAGCCGCCTAAAAACTCTTTCAGATAGGTTTAAAGAAACATTGTTGTGAGCCCCGAGAGCCCCTAAAAGAAACAGCGAAGCGGATCCCCTCCCAAAAAAGATACACTGTAGTGAGCACCACTTTAAAGGGGAGTTTGTGGAAGAAATTTAATAGTGACAGTCCTGGGTTGGGAGCCAGAGGATATTCAGTGGAAGCCCAGCCCTGCTCCTAATTATGTGCCAGTGACCTTGGGCAAGATCTTCAAGTGACTTCTCCCAACCTCAGTTGATTCATCTGGCAAATGAGGGAGTTGAACTAGGTAGATGAAATAAAAATAAATAGGTACTCACAGTATGTCAGGTTCCCTGCCAGGTACTGGGGATTCAGATAGAGAACTGAGGCAGTCTTTATTTTCAAGGAGCTGATTTTCTAATTAGAGGAGACAAAACACGGACCAGGGCATGGCAGCAGGACCCATGGAAAGTCCCAGGGATGCTTGGAGTGAAATTCGTGTACAGGGCACCGTGGCTGCCCTGCTGGGCTGGAGGGCACAAGAGCCTAGATTCTTTGATGATCTCCAAGGACCCTTCTAGCTCATGTAATAAAAATGATGACAACAGCTGCCATTTATACAGTGTGCCTAAGGTTAGCAATGTGTTCTGTACACATCTCCTTGGGAATTTGGATTTGGTGATGAAGTGGGCAAAGTTTGGAGTCAGGAGGAATTGGGCTCAAATTCTTCTTCCTCCCCTGGACTGCTAAGTTACTCAGCCTCTCTAAAACAGTCATAAAAATAACATGTCTACCCCAGGGTTGTGGTGAGGCTAATATATGTAATGCATTTTGCAAACATGAAAATGCTGTGTGAATTTTTTAACTTAATTTTTTAAAAAATTCATGTAGAAACAATTTTTTAAAATCTTACCTTCAGTCTTAGAATCAATACTGCATTTGGTTCCAAAGCAAAAGAGCAGTGAGGTCTAGGCAATGGGGGTTAAGTGACTTGTTCAGAGTCACATAGCTAGGAAGTAGCTGAGGTCAAACTTGAACCCAAGACTTCTCATCTTCAGTCCTGGCTCTCTATCCACTGGGCTACCTAGCTGTCCCCAGATAGAAACAATTTTTGACAATTACTTTCTGACATTTTGCAATTCAGTTCTCTCCCTCCCTTCCCCACCCCTCTCCTTCATCTAAATCAGTGATTCCCAACGTGGGCGCCACCGCCCCCTGGTGGGTGCTGCAGCAATCCAAGGGAGCAGTGATGGCCACAGGTGCATTTGGGATTTTGAATGTTTTAACTTTTTTTGTATTACATTCTATTCTGAGTTCAATAAATAGTTTCATAATTTCAAAGTTCAATGTTTCTAATTTACATCTTTCTTTACTATATTTTACGAAAAAGGTAGAAACATTAATACATTTATCTCTCCTATTAATTGCTATTAAAATTAAAAAAAATTAATTTAAATTAAAAAAAAATTAATTTCCAGGGCGCTAAATAATATTTTTTTCTGGAAAGGGGGCAGCAGGCCAAAAAAGTTTGGGAACCACTGCTCTAGATAGTCTAATATAGTTTATACCAGTGCTTTCATGCAATACATATTTCCATATTCAATGCTATATAAAAAATAGTTTATTATTATGTGACAGGTATTTCTTTTTGCCCTCATCCTTCAGTGTGGTACATTCCCAGTGTCTGAATCCTCTGTACTATATTTTTAGCCTCAGATAACTGCCTGAGGTCAGATGCTTATAGTCCCTGGACTAGTATATATTAGAGGCAGAACTTGAATCTAGGACTTCCTCATTCCAAGGCTGACCCTGTAATAAAATGCAACATGATTTAAAAAAAAAAAAAACCCTTAGGGGCAGCTGGGTAGCTCAGTGGAGTGAGAGTCAGGCCTAGACACAGGAGGTCCTAGGTTCAAACCTAGCCTCAGCCACTTCCCAGCTGTGTGACCCTGGGCAAGTCACTTGACCCCCATTGCCCACCCTTACCAATCTTCCACCTATGAGACAATACACCAAAGTACAAGGGTTTAAAAAAAAACAAAAAAAAAAAAACCTTAACTGCGTGGACACTTGGGTTGATGAGAACATGATTGGGGTTTAGACCTGAAAAGACCACACCCATGTAACTATCAATAATGTGTAAATAAGTCTTGACTGACTTATTTACACATTAAATAATGGGGGGGGTGAGTTGGGGGATGGGGGGGGGTGAAGGGTAAAGTAAAAACATGACATATAACCAGGGAAATTTTTTCTAAAAATAAAAAAATATTTAAAATTGAAAAAATAAAATAAAATAAAAACCCTTAACTTCTGTGTATGGGCTCCTAGGTGGAAGAGTGGTGAGGGTGGGCAACAGGAGTCAAGTGACTTGCCCAGGGTCACTTTTTTTTTAGTGACCCAGATTTTATTAATGCTATGTGCCAAGCCAGAGAAAAACAAAATAAAACAGTCTTTTCCCTCAAAAAAATAATATTCTTATTCAGGTTTGGGAAGGGGCTTTATATAGATTCATTGCATCATAGGTTCAGACTTGGAAGAGGTCACAGACCTTCATTTTATAGATGAAGAAACTGGAACATAGAGAGCAAAGATCACTCAGTGGCCCAGAAGTGACAGCCCTGAGAGGAGGGGAGAGGTTGGTTGGTTTGTTTTTTTTTTTCAGGCCACTCTCCTCCCATGCTTTCTCCAGGATTATAGGATTAGAGGTAGAAGAGACCTTTGAGAGTCAGGTGATCTTAAGAGATCAATCCCTTTATTTCCTATACAAAGATGAGGCTCTGAGAGTATAGTAAATAGACTGCTGGTCCTGCAGTCTGTTAGACTTGGGGTCTTCTCTCACCTCCAGCTTTTATTTAGCTGTGTGTCTGATCAAAGAACAAATCAGACATGCTATTTTTTTTTCTTTTTATTTTTTGGAAAAATTTTCCATGGTTACATGATTCATGTTCTTACTTTCCCCTTCACCCCCCTTCCCGGCTTCCTCTCCTCCCTCCTCCCCCCCCCCCCCCCCCGCCATGGCTGATGCACATTTCCACTGGTTTTAACATGTGTCATTGATCAAGACCTATTTCCAAATTATTGATAGTTACATGGGTGTAGTCGTTTAGAGTCTACATCCCCAATCATGTCTGCCTCAACCCAAGTGTTCAAGCAGTTGTTTTTCTTCTGTGTTTCCTCTCCCGCAGTTCTTCCTCTGAATGTGGGTAGCATCTTTACCATAAATCCCTCAGAGCTGTCCTAAATAGACATGCTATTTCTTGTGGGAAGGGAAGTCACTAACAATATGGATGAAATCAGGAAAGGCTCCCTGTAGCGGGTAGCACCCATTGAATAAAAGCGTGTTCGAAGGCACATAGGTGGCAGATTGAACATCGTTTACAGGGGACAGGCGTGTTCTACAACATTCTCTCTCTGAATCCCACGGGCTGTTCCATTTTTCTGGAATAATCTTTTCCCCCATCCCCAAACTGGGATTTATGATACCTTCTTTGGCAAACCCAAATAAAGGATGGTTAGCTTTACTGACAGTCACAAATATCTTAATACTCAAATTGGAAGCTGCGTACTGTAGAGACCATCCATTCAGCCTCATCAGTGAGGCTGGCCTGAGGCCCCAAGAAGGGAAATAACTTGCCTTCGTGCCATATTTCCAGGTAGTCAAACTTGTTTGGTAACTAGAAGCCTCCAGGCAGACTAATGGAGTCCAGGACGTCAGTAAGACCTCAGAGGGTGTCTAGTGAGTTGCCTTTAATCAGGAATACAACTGCTCTCTGCTGCTTGACTACCTGAAGGTATTCCAAGTTTTGAAGCAGAAAAAAGGACTGTTCGATCTCTCCAGAGAGAGTCCAAAAGAATCTAATTGGCTCTAGGGATGGAAGGAAGATAGAAAAATGAGATGTATCAATGTTTACATTTTAGCATCTTTTGAAGGACTAAAGTTTAGGAATACATACATATATATATATGTATACATATATAC
>NW_025343603.1:0-6990 GCF_016433145.1 Gracilinanus agilis
GCAAGACCGCCAGGGCCGGCTACACTGGATGGTTGTCTCCTTCGGCTCCGCCCTCTTCTGTCATTCCCACTCCTAGCCAATAGATTGCCGAGGACTTTTTGTTTGGGGGAAAAGGATTGGGCCTCGAGTATGAAGAAGGTGGTCCCTTTCCCCCTTTATATAATACAGCTCCCAAATGAAACTGTCTGTTTCTTCAGTCAGTGACACGTGCATTTTGTTCACATGTAAAAACAGAGAAACCGTGAAGCTTGAGCCTAGGATTCTGGAGTTTAGGGAAGCATCAATTCGGGTAGATGTCCAGTTGGGAAAAAAAAAATTTATGAAAAAGAGTTGTTCATCCAATCCAGAGTCCAAGTGGAATCGGGAAAGATTAATTTCCCTGGTTCCTGCAGAGTGTTGTGCCACACTGAAATTAACTCTGAAGATCTGTAAATATCTAGAGGCCTACGAGCTGCAATTTAAAACGAGTAGACCCTGAAGAAAACCTGGGAGACATTATTTTTTAACATCTGAACATCAAAGAATTTTTTTGGGGGGTGGAGCACCTGATTTCCTTTAAATCCCAACTAAAATCCCTCCTCCCACAGGAAACCTTACCCAGCTCCTTCATTTCACTGCCTTCCCTCTGATAATTTCCTTTATTATATATATTTATTAATATTATTTATCACATATATATCTTGTTTTGTATATATTGGCTCACCTCTTCTTTTCCCTCATTTAAGTTCCTTGAGGGTAGACTGCCTTTGGCCCCTTTTTGCTTCTCCAGCACTTAGCCCAGGGCCTGACAGTGTCAGGCTTTTAGTGGGTACTTCATTTTTCTTGAATTAAGTTGAATAAAAAATCTTGGCCAGTCAGAGGAATTTGCAGAGTCATAAATAAGAACCTCTTTCTGCCCTCTCAACCCTACCCACTCCCACCCCCACCCCCACCCCCGCTTCATTTTACAGCATTTGGTCTTAAAAACTGAGGGAGGTGGGGAGTGTCTTCTCAATAGGGGCAGCTGAACTGTACTAATTCCTCCTTATCTTAAGTGTTACTTCATCCATTCTGCAAAGTGTGGCTAATTATAACTGCTTGACCTAATTAGCCTGGGAGTGGTATAAAGAGACAGTTGTGAAACTTTTCATTCATTAGATCATTGAGCTAAAGCTGGAAGGAACTGACAAGAGGCCTTACAGTTCAAACTCCCACCCCTCAACCCCCTTTCTCCAGATGAAGAAAAAAACAAACCCAAGCAGATTAAGCTACATACCCAAGGACACAGAAGATAATGAGATGGGATTTCAGCCCTGGTACTCTGATTCCAGACCAAGTGGCTAGCAAATGGATAAACAAGGATTGAACTCTAAGGGAATTTAGGGATTTTATGAATTGGAGAAAAACTGAGACTGCCTTCCAGATATAGGGAAAAAGGAGAAGGCAACATGTAGATTATCTGTGCAAAAAAATAGAGAAATAGGAGATAAAATGTTACCTAATATAAAATAGCACTGCTTTAATTAATTGGGCAACATGGACTTCACAAATCTCAGGAATTACAATAATGTTATTTGCAAGTGCCATGACATCAAAAGTTTTTTAGTAGTAGGGGTTCTGGTGGTCCAAGTATATTACATGAACCCAGATAGGAGGGCATGGAGATTGGGGCTGTTGGACAAAAGATGGTTATATATCAGGAGAGAATTTTCAGATATTTTTGACTCCTTCCCCTAAGATGTTTAGGTTTATCCCTAATCAGAATTTGATTTGGGAGATACTTGAAAGGGATAGCCCCACCAAGGTAGTGATTTAACTATTTCTCTCCCTGCCTTTCTCCTCCCCACTTCTTTCAGGCCAATCTACTCTATACTTTGCTTTAATTTTCCTCTAACCTTTGCTCTAATCTTTTCCAGCCTTCTTTATCCCTCTCTTTCCTTTTCCTCTCCCTTTTTATCTTCCTCTTTATGCACTGTTGTCAGCCTCCTACGACCCTGCCAGGAAAGCATTCCCTTAGAATGTGAGTTCCTTGAGGGCAGGGACTGTTTTTACCTTCTTTGTACCCCTATCACTTAGTTAGGTACAATATCTGGTGCATCCTAAACTTAATATGCTTGTTGATTGACTGCCTAAGCCTGGAATGAGATAGCATATCTTTTATGCTTTTTAACATCCATATCAATTAAATTGGGATAGTTTTGTTTAGACACTGAGAATCTAATGTAATGGAAAAAGTAATGAATGAGGTTATCAAGTTCCAAATCTGGTCTCAGACACTAACTAGCTATGTGTCCCTGGGCAAGTCACTTAACCCCATTACTGATCTTCTGCCTTGGAACTGATCTAAGACAGAAGATAAGGAATTTAAAAAAAAAAAAAAAAAGGTCTGCTGGTTAAATTATTTTTCTTCTAAGGATAACAAAAACATTCAAACAAAATAAAAATAAATCATGCATAAAACCATAAACTCCAAGCTATAATTTATGAAAACTAATGTTGCATATTACATTCAACAAACTATTAATAAATGTTAATGCATTATTAATATAACAATATATTATTAACTGCCTTATCTGCTTCTCAGCCCAAGTTTTTTGGGGTGAGTTTCTATGTATGATAGATTTTGTTGCTTTGAATTTTTTAGGCCTTCTGAGTCTACTTTCTTCATTGGTAAGTAGGTTGGTAGGTCTGTTTCTCTGCATTCTTCATTTGTCATTTGTTTTAATGCATTCCTATTTAGTTACATTGTTATTCTAGAATTAATTTAGCCTTCAATCTTTGAAAATTTGGGAGGTATCTTGTTTTGTTTAGCTATTTGAAATTAAGATGTTATAAGTATTTTTGTGCAAATAGACTTTTTTAACATATAATAATAATGACAATTATATGTTGTTGTTAACTATCATAGTAATTACTAATTCTTAGGTAGCATTCTAATGTTTATAAAGGGTTTTCCTCAGAAAAACTCAGATATGAATATTACTAACCCCATTTTACCAGTGAAGAAACTGAGGCCAAAAGAGGTTAAGTCATTTGCTCTAAGGTCAAACAGATGGTAAGAGGTGGAGGCAGGATTTGAATGAAGGTCTGCTGGCTCCTGGTTCAGAACTTTTTCCACTCAACACTTCTATAGGCCAAGATTATATCCCTTTAGGTGTGTTTGGCTGAGAAAAGAGCCAGATTAGGGAGACAAAGATAAGTAGGACAGTAATGGAAATATCATGTCATATATAAATTATAAAAAATTACCAAATAAAACCATGCTATACCTAATAGGAAAAAAAAAACCAAACTGTATTTAACCGAAGTCCACAGTTCCATATATAACCCCCTTTTTTGTTATTTTCATATTGAGATGTTTGTTTTCTTAATATTTATGATATCAAGTTCATGATAAAAAAGAAAAAATAGATTAAGAATTGGGTGCTTAGATAATTGAAAGTACAATAAGGAAAGAGAAGATGAACATGACTAGTTGAGGGCCACAAAGTAGTTAGGCTAAAACTCATTGATTTTCAAAGGAAATATACTCCATATAGTATCTTTCTCACACAGTCAATTCTCATTCTATCTTGAGGATCCATCCTTGTCCAAAGAATACCTTAGTCTCAGACTGGTTTCCCTCTGCCACTGGAGAGTACTTCTGGACATTCTCCACACAAAGCAAGTACACAGTTACAGGATATAGAGCAGGGGTCAGCAACCTTTTTGGCTGTGAGAGCCAAAAATGCCACATTTTTTAAAATGTAATTTCGTGAGAACCATACAGTGCCCACAGTGTGCGCTCCTGTAACAGTGCCTGAAAAAAAATTGACTTTATGGCTCCTGCAGAAAGAGCCATGGCCCTCAAAAGAGCCAGATTTGGCTCGAGAGCCATACATTGCTGACTCCTGATATAGAGTTAGAGCTATTCCAAGTCCCTCATTTTACAGTGGAGAATACCAAGGTACAGAGAGAATTCCTCTGGTTAATGCATGAAAATGTCTTTGGGACCCTGCAGTTTCATCTGTTCTTTAAAAAGTAACCCTTATTGGGAGAGTAATGAATGTTGGAGGGGATGTGGCAAAATTGGGACATTAATGCATTGCTGGTGGAGTTCAACTGACCCAACCATTCTGGATGGCAATTTGGAATTATGCCCAAAGAGCTCTAAAAGACTGCCTGCCCTTTGATCCAACCATACCATTGCTGGGTTTGTACCCCAAAGAGATCATAGATAAACAGACTTGTATGAAAATATTCATAGCCACACTCTTTGTGGTAGCAAAAAGCTGAAAAACAAAGGTATGCCCTTCAATTGGGGAATGGCTGAACAAATTGTGGTATCTGATGATGATGGAATACTATTGTGTTCAAAGGAATAATAAACTGGAAGAATTCCATGTGAACTGGAAAGACCTCCAGGAAATGATGCAGAGTGAAAGGAGCAGAGCCAGAAGAACATTGTACACAGAGACTGATACACTGTGGTAAAATCCAATGTAATGGACTTCTGTAGTAGCAGCAATGCAATGACCCAGGATAACTCTAAGGAATTTATGGAAAAGAACACTACCCACATTCAGAGGAAGAACTATAGGAGTGGAAACACAGAAGAAAAACAATTGCTTGAACACATGGGTTGATGCAAACATGATTTGGGAAGTAAACTCCAAACGACCACCCTAGTGCAATTATCAATAATATGGAAATAGGTCTTGATTGATGACACAGGAAGAAACCAGTGGACATGCATGTGTCGGCTGGGGGTGGTGGTGGAAGTGTTGGGGGGGGAGAGTAAGAACATGAATCATGTAACCATGGAAAATTTTTTTCTAAAAAAAAAAAAAAAGAATCTTCAATGGCTCCCTATTGCCATTAGTGAACAAAGTCTAAATTCAGCAAAGCATTTAAGTCTTGATACAATATGGCCCCACCATAACTTTCTAGACTTTTCTCTCATATATTTACTCTGTATTCCAGTCAAAGTGTATTTCTTGCCATTCTCTAAACAACTAATATTCTTTCTTTCCTTCATACCTTTACTGCTACTGTTCTCCTTATTTAGCATTCCCTTTACCCATCTGTAATTATCAAATTCTAACCTAACCTGAAAAGTCCCTTTCAAATATCACTTCCTCCATGATGCCATTCAGAAGTGATACCATTCAGAATGTTCATGCCATTCAGATAGCATATACACATACACATATTTTATTCATAGTTTTCCTTTAAATTACAATTATTCTTCACCACTAGATTGACCCTGCCATTGTGACAAAGAAAAACAATAGAGGAAATGCATCTGATACAGAAACCTTGAATGTCTGACATTTAATTCAATATTCTGTCCTATTAGTTCACCTGTCTGTTGTAAGGGAAGAGATGTTTTATTATCTCTTATCCAGAACCTTTATTAATTTTCCTATTACTTATAGTTCAAAATGTATTTAGAAATCTTTTAAATTTGCATTGTTGAAGTCATTTCGTATGTAGTTTTCTTGGTTCTGATAATTTTACTTTATATCAGTTCATACAAATCTTCCCAAGTTCTCTGAATTTCTTATATTCATAAATATATGACTTACAATAATCTTATTACATTAAAATACCATATTTATTTCAGTCATTCCCCAGTAAATGGATACTTTAAAACCTTTTCTAATAGATTGTATACTACTTTTCACTAAAGTTATTGTGCATATGCAACATCTTCAACTTGCAGGTTCTTTGAGATTAATGAGCATATTTTATTCATCCTGGTAACCCTAACAACATATAGTAACTGCCTCCACAAAGGAGATGCTTAATTGTTTGATGAAGGAATAAGTGAAAGTATCCAAATAATTCATTGCATTTTTAGCATTTCCACTTAATTATCATTAAATATTTGAAGGGAAGGCATAATGAAGTGGAAAGAGTTCTGATCATATTTTCCCAGAAGCTCAGCTACTTTGAACTTCAAGTTTCCCTACTATAAGGTATCTTCTCTCTTATATTTTGAAGATAAATGATAATGCTGGTCTGTTGTTTTCTCCTTGTACAGAAGAGTAAAGTTGTTAGAGCTGCCAAAAGCACCCTTTTAGTGTGTATGTCTGTGACATATTTTGTAGATTTATTATGAATACTATTTATTGTCCCCAATGGATTTTCATTGTAGGATTTCTTTGCCTTTATCCTGTCAGGGACAAGATACATTATCAAAATGGTGAGAAATGCAAAAAAAAAAAAAAACCCCAAAACTGAGAGGATAAATTCTGGACCTCTCTGTTCTGTAACCACAAAAGCAACAGTGCATAAAAGGCTGTCACTCCAGAGCACAAAAACATAGGGATGCCAAATACTTTGCTTCATTCACTGTAGGCTTTCTAACAAAACAATATCTACAGTGTATAAGGAATATTTTACCTGCAAGTATGCAAGAGCCAGTCTAGATATTCCTAGGACTGCAGCAGGACTGTACAAGAAAGGTAATTTCATTCTTTTCCATCTTCATCTTCTTTATCAGTAAGGTCTGCATTCTCTATGCACATCAATTCACAAAATTTCAGAAGTGGAAGAGACAGACCTCAGAAGTTGTCCAGTCAACCTAGACTCTAAAAGGAATTACCTCTTAAATATTCTTGACAAATATTCATCTAACTTTTGTCTGGAGATACTGAGTAAATGGGAAACCACTACCTTCTGAGGTTGCTCATTCCATTTTTTGGAGAGCTTGTTTTTCCCCTTTATATCGAGCTCTATATACTGAGGCAACTGGGTAGAGCAATCACTAGAGCACTAAACTTGCAGTCAGGATGACCTGAATTCAATCCATCCCTGGACACTTACAAGTTGTGTGATCATGATACAGTCACTTAATTGCTGCCTGCCTTAGTTTTCCTCATCTGTAAAATGAGAATAATAATAGTATCTACCACACAGGTGAGAGATAACATAATATTTGTCAAGTACTTTGCAAACCTTATAGTACTATGCCTTTCAAATTTTTCTGATCTGCCTCTTTTCTAATTCTGCCAAAAAAAAAAAAAA
>NW_025343604.1:0-5046 GCF_016433145.1 Gracilinanus agilis
TATATGTATGTATGTACGTATGTATATTGCTTGACATTTCATCCTATACCATTTGTCACTGTTCCCTGTATGTAAATGTCTTCTAGTTATTCTGTTGGTAATAACAATTTTTAATATTTGCCAATATCTTCTTTTCTTCTTGGGATATAAATTAATTGAACTTATTGGGTCCCTTAAAGAAAAGATTTTTCCCCTCAACTCATTCTCTTAATTAACTAATGGTGATTCTTTTGAGTTCTATTTTTCGACAGTAAACTCTATTTAAGTCCTGTCTTTTCCTTTATAAATGCTTGGAAGTCCTCAATTTTATTGAATGACCATACTTGCCCCTGCAATAATATAATCAGTTTTGCTGGGTAAGTGATTCATGAAAATAGACCTACTCCTCTTGCTTTCTGGAATATTGTGTTCCATGCCTTCCATTCCATAAAGGTAGATGCATCAAGATCCTCTGTCATCCTAACTGTGGTTCCCTGATATCTAAATAACTTCTTTTTAGTAGCTTGTAATATTTTTTCTTGGTCCATTAGTTTTTGAATTTGGCTATAATATTTATGGAAGTTGTCAGTTGTGGATTAAATATAGGTGATGATCTGTGCAATCTTTCAATTTCAACTTTTCCCTCTTGTTCGAGAATGTCAGGGCAGTTGTCTCTGATTTCTTGTAGGATGATGTCTAAACTTTTTATTTTATCATGATGTTCTGGTAACCAATAATTTTAAAATTGTCTCTTCTAGCTCTCTTCTTAACATCCTTGGTCGAATCAATGAGATGTTTCATATTCTCCTGAAATTTTTCATTTTTTAAAATTTTGTTTTATATATTCTTGCTGCTTTGTAAAGTCATTTGCTTCTAGTTGATGAGTTCTGTTTTTTAAAGAGTGAATTTTATCCATGGCTTTTTGGTCATCCTTCCCCTTCTGGCCTGATTTTCTTTGGAGATCATCTTTTGCCTTCTTTGCTTCATTTTCAAGCTGGCCAATTCTGAATTTTAAGACTTTATTTTCTTGTTTTAGTTTATGTATTTCCTTTTTCAAATTGTCTTCAGCCTCTCTTCCCTGTTTTGATTGCTTTTTGAGTTCCTGAAGTTCTTGAGTTAATTGAATTTTGAGATCTTACAAAGTTTGTGCCCAATTCAATGGAACTTCTTCCTCTTCTTCTATTTCTATTTCATTTGCTCTCTTTTCACTTCCTTAAAAGAAGCTGTCAATTGTCTTTTCTTTATTCTTTTGTTTATTCATATTTTTTCCTTTTCTGTTCTGCTACTTTGAGCAGATGTATTTAATTATCTTTGATGAAAGATCTTCCCCCAGCTGGCAATAAAGGTTTGTAGTTATTTTCTCTGCCCTCTGAAGATGTTTTGTTTTTCTAATTTTTGGTATTTAGCCTATATTGATTGGATTAGTCTGTACTTCTTAATCTGAACTGAGGCTAAAACCTCCAGAAGAGAAAAACATAAACAAACAAACAAAATATCATGGGGGTACAATAAAGAGAGATTTTTGCTGAGATGAACTGTCCAGCAGCAGTGTCCCCCTGTGAGACTGTCCATGTGTTTGATATGGTTTTATTTCCTCTTGAAGGAAATAAATTTGTTCTCTATCTTGGCGTGAGTAAGCCAAGTGGTCTGTGGTCTGAGGTTTGGCTCTCTCTAAGCCCCATCCTCTGGGAGTTTTTGCTGTGTTTCTCTTGTTTTCTCCTGAAGTCACCTCTCCAGTGCCTGTGTTCAACTCCCTTAACCAGCAAGGCCCTCTTTCTACTGGCCAGTGCACCTGCCTGCCTTGAGATTTCAGGAGCCTTAATAGACTCCACATAGCAGTTGAGGGAGGTGTCCTCGGATTCCCCTTCTATACCCTCAGACCAAACAGTTCAAGAATTGAAGCTTTTTTCTTGGTGTATCTCTTTAGTTGTGCTGTAGTAGGGTTCCCCCTACCCTGTTCCTTGTTAAATTTGTTCCTCTTTCTTCTCAAAGCACATTGTTTTCTATCTCTATGTGTAAGAGTGTGGAGGTTTCAAGATTTGTTCTTTCTAAGTCATCATCTTTCCAGAATTCATCGAAAAACAAGTTTTAAATAAAGCTAGTAATAGAATTCAAGTGTCTAATATAAGTATTTTAATTTGAATTAATTAAAAACTTTTAGAATATGATTATTGAGAGTGGATAGACAACACAATATCTTTGACTGTGGTATATGTTTAATATTTAGTTTCAATTACCATACTTTTTGTAGCTAACTTCTAGATTTATATGTTTAGTTTATTGTCAAATCATGTTCTAGTCCCACATCACCTGCTTCCTATTGGATATTTACAATGGTTATATTATCGACATCTCAAAATTAACCTGAACAAAAAAAGAATTCATTTTCTTCACCCTACCCATCCCTATGCCTTTGTTCTTGTCTAATTATTTAATCATTTCAAATTTGTGACCTTGGAGACCATAGCATGCCAAACCTGATATTGATATAGGGTTTTCTTGGCAAAGCTTTTTAACCAGTAGTTCACTCTTTATCAGAATTCTACATTATATCCTATCTATTTGGGTAACTTTGCACAGCACAATTAATTGTTTCATTGAGTTAAGCCAACCCTTCCATCACAATAAGGTAGTAATCCAGGAGGAGCCCATCTACCTATCTTCCCTACTTGTATCAAGATAAATACTATTGCTACCCAGGTTCATAAATTTTGAATTATCCTTTACTCTATATTCACTTTCATTCAGCCTATCATACTTAATTAGCCATGAAATCTTATTGATTCTATCTCTGAAAGAGTTCTCCTGTCTATCTCCATCGATAATCTCCGTAACTCACTTCTTAGCTTGGCTACTACAATAGTTTTCTAGTTTCACTTCTTGCTGCAACTCTTTCTCCTCTGTAATCCAGCCTTGGCACAGTAGCCAAAACAATATTCTGAAAGCATACCACTGACCATATCATTTCTTGCTTAAAAAATTTCCAGTGATAGTTCCGGGTTAAGATGGCGGCAGAGTAAGAAGCAACTCTTAACCTCTCCTGACCAAAACACACAAAACTCCTCAAGGGGACATAAAAACAAGTTCAGACGAACGGAGGAACCACCACAACAGGGCACAGCGTGGAAGGTACATGGAATCGAGGCATTTCCATGCTATAAAAGGGTGAAAGAGCCCTCACGAAATCCTGGGCTGAGCAACCACCCCACCCCCAACCCCTCCACACACATCTATAGCTCCGAAGCCAGCTAAAAAAAAATAGAGCAAGTTTGGGGCACCCATCGAGTCATCGGCAGCTCCGGGACCTGTTCCTGAGAGCAGCAAGACTTAGGACCCAATTAAGCCAAAAAACGCAGGCGAAATCTGAGCGCGGGAGCAGGACGCTGGGCGCAGAGTGCAGGCTGAGCAGACCTCAGGCACTGAGGAGGCGTGGGTGGAGGCAGACACAACCAGGAACTAAAGCCTAAGTGGAGAACCAGTGCAGACGGGTATAATACCGTGGAAGCAGTGCCCTGAGACTTGTAAAGAAACCTCCGGCAGAGGATCAAGCAAGGGGGCCCACCAGGGAGCTTGACCTTGGAAAAAACCAGAACTCAGACCTCAGGAGCCAATAGATCGCGAACAGACACTGAGCGAGAGGATAAATCTGAGAAGCTGCTGGGCTAACGATGGCTACTCAGTCTCAGGAAGTTCAGAAGAGAAAGAATAATAACAAGAAAAAGAAGTCTTTAACACTCGACAACTTTTACACAGAGAAAATCCAGACAACCGAGTAAACAGAGGAGGAGAACAAACAAGCATCTGGACCCTCCTCAAATAAGGAAAACTCCTCACAAGCTATGGAAGAGTTCAAAACTGAGATTTTGAGGAAAATGGAAGAGATCAGGCAAGAAAATAACAGTTTAAAAGGTAGAATCTTGCAATTGGAAAGTGAGGCTCAGAAATCAAATGAACTGATAAGCAAATTGAACACCAGAAATGACCAGATTGAAAAGGAAAACCAAAAGATTTTAGCCAAAAACCAGTCCCTAAAGGCTAGAATCGAGCAATTAGAAGTGAATGATCTCTCAAGACAACAAGAACAAATAAAACAAAGTCAAAAGACTGAAAAAATAGAAGGAAATATGAAATATCTCAATGAGAGAGTGACAGACCAAGAAAACCGGTCTAGAAGAGACAACTTGAGAATAATTGGTCTTCCAGAAAAACCAGAAATTAATAGAAACCGGGACTCCGTACTAAAAGAAATTATTCAGCAAAATTGCCCTGAAGTCCTACAACAAGAGGGCAATATAGACATCGAAAGGATTCATAGAACACCCACTACATTCGATCCAGAGAAGAAAACAGTTAGAAATATTATTGCCAAATTCAAAAGCTTTCAAGCAAAAGAAAAAATCTTACAAGAAGCCAGAAAGAGACAATTCAAATATCAAGGAACACCAATCAGGATCACACGGGATCTGGCAGCCTCCACGCTAAAAGACCGTAAGGCTTGGAATACAATATTCAGAAAGGCAAGAGAGCTGGGCCTGCAACCACGGATCAACTACCCATCAAAATTGACTATATATTTCCAGGGGAAAGTATGGGCATTCAACAAAATTGAAGAATTCCAGGTATTTGCACAGAAAAGACCAGGGCTAAATGGAAACTTTGATATCCAACCACAAAAATTGAGAGAAACTTGAAAAGGTAAATAAGAAACAGAGGGGAAAGAAAGAAAACTTATAATTTTTAAATTTGCCTTTTTAAGGGACTCAGTGAGATCTAATTATCTGTATTCCTATGTAGAGAAATGTTATGTTTAATTCTTTGTAGTGAACTCTATTCACTATTATAATATTCACTATTATAGTAATCAGAAGAATAATTCACAGGGTGAGGGTGGAACACTAAATAATCTAAGATGGCATGGGGGATGGGAAAGGGGGTGAATAGCAGGGGACACCAAGAGAAACTTGAGTGAACAAGAAAATAGAATATTCTATTTCACACAAAGAGGGCATGGGAGGGAGAGGGGACAAATACTATTATAAAAAGGAGAGGAAGAGAGCATAAAGAGGT
>NW_025343605.1:0-2525 GCF_016433145.1 Gracilinanus agilis
AATGGCAGTTTCTACATTGATTTGGACTGCCCAAAGGGCAGTCCCTTATTCTTGATTTGTTACTTATTGTCACGTGTGGGTAACTCGTCTCCCCTCCCCACTAAGGGAGGTGGGAGTGACATCATTAGCACACCTGGGTTGAGTAGATTTTTGACTATTAATGGGATCGAGCTAATTCTATTTACACAATCCCCCCTGATGATCATATTGGGTGCCTAGTCACCCCAAGTGATCATGTTACACAAACATCTTCTACCACAAAGGTCCTTCTAACTACAATAGTTAGAGATAAGAGGGAAATGGAAAAGAAAGAAAGCAAACCCAATGTTTTGCTAAGCGCGTTGACAAGAAACCAATTGGGGGCAGTCCCCAATCAGCATAACATGTACAATTAAGGTAACTGTTCAAAAACCCCATCAGTCCATTCATTAGTACCCAAAGTTCGTTCTGGATCACTTGATGCAACAAAACCCCATCAGTTCAATCAATTGCAACCCAAAGTTCATTCTGGATCTCTTGATTAAACGTAGGTTCTTCAGGCATCTCTCTGCAAACAGTTCATTCTCTGGATTAAGGAATCAGCTAGTTTCTTTCCCTGAGAATTTTCTCAAACAAAACCAAAAATTAAATCTTGGATATAATAAAAATACGATTAATCTTGGATTTTATAAAAATACAATCCCCCCTGACGTGGGTATTTAGAAAGAAATACCCAGATCAGCTCAATATATACAGTTGAGTCATGGGGTTGTATGAGTAAATTCAAAAGAAAAAAGGAAGGAAAAAATATAAAAATCAACAGAAGAAAATTGAAGCTTTTGAAAAAAAAAAGGCATTAAAATCAAAATCAAATATCAAAAGTTATGTACATAAAATTTTTGAAGAAAACAAAATAACAGGCCCTTGTATTAGGGTCTAATCAATTATAATTTCCATCCTACTAGTCTGTAGGATACAATGCAGTAATACTGCACTTACCCATTTGCAGCTAAGACTACAGGAAGTTGCCATTCTATAAGAGAGAAAAAAGGACCAGATTTAAATGCAAGGGAAGCGTCTGTCATTCCCTTTACTCTCAGGAATATATGGGTGAGCCAGATAATAGCCAACCTGTGGTACCTGACTGGCAGTGTAGTTCGGAGAGTCCTACGTCTTAACATATGTTAAGCGTCGCAGCTTCGATTCTTACACTGAGTTCAAGTCCTCAGTGTTGGCGTGGGAGTACCTCAATCCCACCTGTATATGTGTGATCTCTTTAACCTCGTGCTCCTCGGCACTGTGCAGATGTTCTCAGAAATCCCATTGGATTTGTTGGTCGGTCTTCATGACCTTGTGCTTTCCTTAGCACCATTAATGACTCATGTGTTCCCTTCTCCTGGAATTAGATAGAAGCATTAATCACAGTCCCGTAACATTTAACAATATATGGCAAGTTCTTGGAGTCTAAACCTTGTGAGTAAGCATTAATATTACAGCAATTATATATATATATTAAAATTATAGCATTGCAAAAAATGAAAAAATTAAGTGATTATATGTACTCAAGTACAAGAAATGAGAAAAAAGACAAAAAAATATCAATTATTCTATTAAAAGATATTAGGAAATCAATAAGAAATTAGAATAAAATCAGGGAAAGAATCAAGACAAACCAATGATTCCAAATTAACATCCATGAGTCCATGAACTGTTATCTCCAATGCAGGTAACAGGAAACAGTCAATCAGGTTCAATAGAAGATGCCCTCTTTACATGTGAGCAATGAATCCAAGAGTCCTTTTCTCCGATCTTTATAGCTGTTGGGGTGGTTATTAAAATTTCAAATGGCCCATCCCACGAAGGCTGGGTTGCCCCCGTGCGCTGGAAGTTCTTTATATACACTTTGTCTCCTGGATTCAGGTCGTGAAGTGAAAAGTCTATTGGTCCTGCTTGTACTGCAGTTCCAGATTCATGGAGTTCGCGCAGTCTGTGTTGCAATTCCTGTATATAGGAAGCAATAGAAGTATCTCCTCCTAATAGTGATGTATATGCAGGAGAAAAGGGTTTAGCCTGTATAGGAGGATGTCCAAAAAGCATCTCATATGGTGAGATGTGTAGATCTCCCCTAGGTCTGCTTCTAAGATAAAATAGAGCTAGAGGGAGAATTTCAGGCCATTTTAGATGTGTCTCAGTACATAATTTGCCAATCATGGTTTTAAGTTCTCTGTTCATCCGTTCAACTTGGCCTGAGCTCTGGGGGTGATATGGTACATGGAATTTTGGAGTTATCCCCAGGCATGAATATATTTCAGATAAAACTGAATCAGTAAAGTGACTCCCTCTGTCCGAGTCAATACGTGCAGGCAGACCAAAACGAGGAATAATTTCTTTTAAAAGCACCTTGGCAACAAAGGCTGACGTGGCTCGGGCAGTAGGGAATGCTTCCGGCCACCTGGTCAGTTGATCCACTATGACCAGACAGAATTTATATTGTCCAGCCTTTGGCATTGTTATGAAATCAATTTGTAGGTGCTCAAAAGGTGTGT
>NW_025343606.1:0-7910 GCF_016433145.1 Gracilinanus agilis
GTTGACACTCTCTTCAAAAATGTAATTATTCCTTGTTGGGACAGCAAGGCTTTCCTTTTTATCTTTCTAGATCGCACGTAATGCATTGGGTACTTCTAGAGATCTCGACCTATGCTGAGATGCAAGTGAACTAAAATTAGTTGGTGAAATAGTGTATATTTGGGGGGGAAAGTTCAGACTATGATTAGGGAAGTCAAATTCAGTAGAAGAAATAGGCTTCTCTTTGTGAATTTGTTCTATCGGCATCATAAACTCAACGCGGCAAAGAAAACCCATTCACTTCCCACCATCTATCTGCCCTTCCTCCTAACTTCTCCATCTTTATTGAATGTATCCCTTCCCCTTTATTTCCCCAGTAAACCAAGTTCAAAACCTCTTGGTCAGCCTGGACTCTTTTTTTCTCCTTCACCTCCACTTATTCAATCAAGTACCAAGTGCTGTCAATTTTAGCTCCATAATATATCTCATATTTGTTCCCCTTTCTCAACCCACATGGCCAACATTCTAGTTCAGGTTTTGATCAGCTCTCACTTGGACTATTGTAATAATGTCTTAATTGGCCTCTCTGTTTCCAGTCTCCTTCCTTTCCAATCGATCCTCCACACGACTGCCAAAATAAACTTCCTAAGACACAAGTCTCCCTTTGTCACTCCTCTGTTTAAAAACAAAACAAAATTTAAAAAAAATCTTCACTGACTCCCTATTGCTCTAGGTTAAATTACAAAGTTTTCAGCGGGGCATCTGGAGTCTACAATCTCTTCTCCAACTTACCATCCAAGCTTTATTTCATATTGCATCTTTCCTGTGTAGAAAACCTCCTGTGGGCTACTTCCCTGACTGAACTCTTTCAGGAAATGGAAGAGATCCCCAGAAGGAGTAATTAGGAATTGGGAAAGTGTTAAACAAAGAATGGCGTATGAATGCAAGCAAATAGAAATAGCAAAATGGATGGCTTTAGAGAAACCTGGGAAGACTTGTATAAGCTGATGCGAAGTGAAGTGAGCAGGACTAGGAGAAGGATTTATAAAGTAAGAGCAACATTATAAAGACAAACAACTTTGAAAGACTTGATGAATGCAATCACAAATCACCATTTGAAAGGAGAGATGATGAAGAATGCAACCAACTCCTCATAGAAAGTGGTGATGAACTCTGGATGCAGAAGAAGGCCTACATTTTTAGACATGATCATTGTAGCAATTGGTTTTTCTTTGTGCATATTTGTAATAATGGGTCTTTTTTTCACAACTGAGATGGGAAGAGAGTAGGGTTAGGAATAGATCAGTCCATCTCGCCCTCTTTGTTATTCAGCTGTATCCAATCCTTCATGACCCTATTTGAGGTTACCTTGACAGAGACACTAAAGTAGTGAGCTATTTTCCTCTCCAGCTGATCTTACAGATGAGAAAACGGAGACAAACAGGATTAAATGACTTGCCCAGGGTCTCACAGCTAGTAAGTATCTTTACTCAGATTTTTACCCAGGAAGATGAGTCTTCCTGACTCCAGGACTGGTGCTCTATCCATTGTGCCAATTAGCCTGCACTTTCACATAAACCCACTTTTCTGGTTTTCTTATGTATCTGAAAATGCTTTTTTTTTGGTATTTTTAAAATTTAGTATAAAAAGTATACTATTGGGGGCAGCTGGGTAGCTCAGTGGATTGAGAGCCAGGCCTAGAGACAGGAGGTCCTAGGTTCAAATCTGGCCTCAGACACTTCCCAGCTGTGTGACCCTGGGCAAGTCACTTGACCCCCATTGCCTACCCTTACCAATCTTCCACCTATAAGTCAATACACAGAAGTTAAGGGTTTAAAATAATAATAATAAAAAAGTCTACTATTTCTTGGAGACTTGCACCATAACAGAAGGTTAATCAAAAGATAATTGGTGCTAGAGACGGGAGGTTCTAGGTTCAAATCCGGCCTCAGCCACTTCCCAGCTGTGTGACCCTGGGCAAGTCACTTGACCCCCATTGCCCACCCTTACCACTCTTCCACCTTGGAGCCAATACACGGTATTGACTCCAAGGCGGAAGGTGAGGGTTTAAAAAAAAAAAGATAATTGGTGGTGGAGAGGAGAGAAGTGATTCCTTAATTACATGTTTACAACAACTACAAAGCAGAAGGATTAACCCCCCAAAAAGCACAAGCTTAGGGTCTTTTTGGGTGGGAAAGAGGAAGATGCATGAAACTTGGACTGGACACCTGAAAAATAAGAAACTTTCTTAGTATCTGATGTGAGTGGGAAACATGGCTGTGTATGAAAGGAGTCAGATTGGGCTGATAACAAAATAGACAATAAAGTAGCCATGCAGATTTTTTAAAAAAGACTAATATAATAAATCTAATAGAGGGTTAATATTTTTCTATTATGACCTTCAACTCTAATGGGCTGAATTCACTATGATAAGGGAAAGAATTGCAGAATGGAAGAGAAAATAAAACCTAAAAATGTGTCGTATAAACGAAACACATCTAAAATACAGGTAGTGATGCATATTTGAAGGCAAAGCCTAAATGTATGAAAGCTTTTTATGCTTCAACTGAATCAAAAAATCTGGAGCTAAAATTAAAATTTGAATTAGGCAATAGCAAAAGATATTATAAAGGGGCAGCTGGGTAGCTCAGTGGATGGAGAGCCAAGCCTAGAGATGGGAGGTCCTAGGTTCAAGTCTGGCCTCAGCCACTTCCTAGCTGTGTGACCCTGGGCGAGTCACTTCACCCCCATTGCCTAGCCTTTACCACTCTTCTGCCTTGGAGCCAATACACAATATTGACTCCAAGACAAAAGGTGAGAGTTTTATTTTTTTTTTAAAAAAAGATATTATAAGGAGAGATAAGCAGGGGAATCTAAATTCTGATGACACCATATTTAGAGAAACATCCATATGCAAATTAAGTTAGAATTAATAAGAGTCATTAATACATTGATAAGAAAAGAATCAATAAATAAGAATCAGGCTCTTCAAGGAAAGTTTAAATGAAAAGATAAAAACACTTAGATAGTAAGACATTAATTCTAAGTGATATTAACTTTAACGTGAGAGTCTGACAAATCTAACAAAAAATAAACAATAGGGAAATTTCAGACAAATGAGATATTGGGGAAAATGTTCTTGATAGACGTACGGAGGGTTATACATGGGGAGATGCATGTATTTCTTATGTTTCTATGGTAGATATGAGTATATACAAAAAATGTGACACATGCTAGAGCCGAAAGAGCTCATAAACAAATATAAAAGGCAAAAATATTAAGCAAGTTCTTCATATAATTATGAAATTATTATGACTAAAGGAAACTTGAACAAAATATGTAGACCTAAAGATTAAAAATTAACATCCCAAATGATTGCACCAAAAAGTAAATCACAGAAGCCATAAAAAAATTAAAGAAAATAGGGGGCAGCTGGGTAGCTCAGTGGATTGAGAGTCAGGCCTAGAGACAGGAGGTCCTGGGTTCAAATCTAGCCTCAGACACTTCCCAGCTGGGTGACCCTGGGCAAGTCACTTGACCCCCATTGCCTACCCTTCTTCCACCAAGGAGCCAATACACAGTATTGACTCCAAGATGGAAGGTGAGGGGTTAAAAAAAAAGTAAAGAAAATAATAATGAGCGAGCACAACTAAACTTATGGGATATGACTAAAGAAGTAATTAAACTTATATCCCTGAACATTAGCAAAAGAGAAAAAGTGTTCAAAACAGGATAGTTGAAAGCGAAGTGGTTCATGAGTCAGGGGATCTGGGTTCGAATTCTGTGACTGATGCTTGTCAGAAGCAGCTTGCTGTATGCTCGATCTGGAATCAGGAAATCACTCCCAAGACACTTATTAGCTATGCGACTCTGGAAAAGCCATTTAACTACGTTGTACCCTAGTTTCCTCATCTGTAAAATAAGGAGGAGGGGAATGGAGTAATTAATTTCTAGGGTCCCTTCCCAGGGAGCTCTAATTCAAACAGTAGAGAACATAAATGTAAACGACTTACAGCCCAATCATGTCAACAAGCATTTCCCAAGGGCCTATTAAGTTCCAGGCATGGGGCTAAGCCCTGGGGACACAAAGGAAGGCAGAAAGAGTCCCTGTGCTCAAGGAGTTTATAATCTAATAAGAAAAGCAAAATATGATCAAGAGAAACTGGAGATCATCTCTGAACGAAGGGGACTAAGAAAGACTCCTTGCAGAAGGTACGATTTTAGTTGAGACTTGTAGGAAGCTGGGAAAGTCTTACAACTCTGAGTTAATATGGAAGCAGCCACGATATAGAGATTATCCAAAATAAAGTAGGCTTCTTCCATTATGAAAAGGGAAAAAAAACAGCAACAAACTTCACACAGAATAAATGCATTTACAGTAAGGTTTCGGTTTCTTAACTATTTTTGTTTTGTGGATGCTTTTGGCAATCTGGTACAACCCAAGGGCCGCCCCTTCTCAAAATCATGTTTTAAAATGAAGGATTATAAAGGCAACTCATCATATTGAAACAAAGCTATACTTTTTCCCCTTCCATGTTCACAGATACCTTTAAAACTGGCTATAGAGCCCACGCGGGTCTCGGGATTCCGAGTTAATAATCTCAGATATTTTTTTAAAAGAGAAGATTAAGACTTGGGCAAAATCTTCTCATCGATCATCTCTGCCATCGAAAATCGTTAAAGAATTGACCTAAATCTTTAAGAGAAAGAGCTGGTCCTTACTCGATCGGTGACCAAAGATTAGGGACTGATCATTTTCAAAAGAATAAATGCAAATAATCATCCAAAAAATTTTCAAAATCATTCAGAATCGGAGAATTGTAAGTTAAAATTCCAGCCCCCTCCCCCCCGCTACCAGGAACCATGTGACACCCATGAAATTTACAGAAACAATAAAAGTTAAAATAAATCAACACTGGTGGGGATGGCTAAAAATAGGCGCTCTGATTCACTACTAGTAGGGCTATGAATTAGTTTAACAGCTTTGTAAAATGATTTGGAATTATGCAAGAAAAGTTACAAAACTGTTCCTACCCCTTGGCCCAGTGATCTCACTACTGGATTTATGTTCCAGAAGATTACGAACAACAAGAAAGCATCTATCTGTACGAAAGTATTCATTGCAGCACTGTGTGAAATAGCAAACCACTGGGGACGATCCATTGGGGAATGGGTAAGAATGGATGGGGCATAAATGTAGGGAATGATGACTAGGAAGAACTCAGAGAAACAGAGAAAGACTATATAATAAAATGGCAAAGAGTGAAGAAAGCAGAACCCCTAAATCCAGTGTGAATGATGAGAATGCAGTCCGGTATGGGGTAAAGGGCTGACCTTGGGGGTCAAGACCTAGACTCAACTACCATGTCTGAAACATCCTGCTCCGCATGTCTCTAAACAAATCACTTAGCTGGCTTCTCAGGCAGGAGGGAGCCCAGGTAGCTTTGTCACAAGACGAGGCACCCAATAGGCATCGATTGGCACTGGCAATTGGAATTCACTCTTAGGGAGTTCTTCATACCAATCAGATCACAGGTCTAGTTCAAACAGCAACAGTAGCAACAACAAAAATACACAATTATGGCAATTATATACATAAAGTTGAAGCAAAAGGGCAGACTGGACAGGGCACCAGCTTTGGGATCCGAAGGACCAGGATTCGAGTTATGCCCGACATATCCTGATTGTGTGACTCTGGTTGGGCAGTGGAGGGGGAATTTACTAACAGAAAATTTAGACTCATCCTCTCTACTAACAAAAGAAGAACTGAAAAATAAGGCTGCATATATATAAGATCAATTGAAATTATATTTTTATCCTTTTTTTGCTTAACTTTTCAATCGATCCATAAATATTTATTAAGCACCTATTCTGTGCCAGGGATTGTGCTAAGTGCTAGGGGAAGGGGGGAAAGACTTTTATCAGGGATTAGGCACAGTGATGCTATTAAAATGTGAGTATGTTGGGATTTTTTTAAATGATGCAATAAACCAAACTCTATCGATTAAAAATAAGGAAAAAGAAAGTGGAAGAAAAAAGAAAATGAAGGTGAATGCTCCAGGCCCCTTCCCTAAGCTCACTTCTTATCATGGGCAACATTACCGACATAATCAAAATTACTCCAGCTGCCTGAAATATTTGGAAATAAGTCATTATTATTTTGTCTAGCTAGCACTGAATATACTCGGCTCACTTTGTGGCCTCCCATTCTTTTGGCGCACTGAATGCTACCTTGAATTGGCTTGATGGCTCCCAAATAAGCTATCATCTTTTCATGTCAGTTTTTCTTCTTACGGGGTGGGGGGGGGGAGGAGAGAAAGAGAGACAGAGACAGAGAAAGAGACAGAGAGATGGAGAGATGGAGAAAGAGACAGAGAATGAGAATTGGGGAGGGGCCTACCACAATTTAGCACATCTGAACATGCTTTCTTCTCAGGTGGTGTCTCCAAAGGCAGAATGAAATGGAATGGAGAATTTAGACAGTTATCTGTATCTTTTAGTCAAACAAGAGAAGCAATCTGTGACAGATGAAAAAGTTTCCTTTTCTCTACCCAGCTGTCCAAATGGGCACTCTACGTTCACCAAATCCAGTAATGAACTGGTTAAGTCTCCTCTTTCTATCGCTGATGTCCACATGGCCTGTCTCTCGGGGCCTGGGGGTAGAGGTGACACCATAGCCCAAGCGTTTAGTTCCAGCACTGGAGAATTTAGACTATTCGCTTGCTTGCATTCATGCCAAACAAAATAAAAATATGCTTGACTCAGTTTTCCCTTTTCATCCAGATGTTTCAGCATCATGTTGAGAAAGCCTCTACCAAGCACACAGTCAAAATGTGGGTGGGGAGGAGCTGTAAAGTCTGTAAACAGAAAGAAAGAGGGAAAAACCATCCACTCTGGGCAATACGGAAACCTTTTCAGATTGTTGTTTTCACATCCCTTTCCTTTTATTAAGGGGAGTCCCAGAAAGCTATTTAGATGGAAAGCATCAAGAGTGATTTTACCCTTTTTGAGGAAGTTTTTGATAAAGAAAAACCTGTGCTCAGGCTTGAACTAAAATAACCAGAAAGAACTCTGGGAAAGGAGAGATGAAAGCCTTTTTGATACTTTCAAGAAAATTCTGGGGCCTGGACTTCTTTCTTGAGTTGGCTGCTCAGCCATTGTTTTGTCCAGACGGTCCCTCAGACCCTAAGAGAAGTCTCGAGCCTTCACGTTATTAAAAGAGAAGAGCCACGCATCATCATTTTCATCTGTAGCCAGAAGAAAAGCCAGCACTGTCCTTTGCTGCTCTGCCCATGGGGTTCTGAGTCTAATGTCAAATTAGCTCTTTAAAACTAGCATTAGAAAGAAAAAAAAGCAAGCATCCTTAGCAAGGCACTGTGGTGTAGTGGACGGGGTCCTACATGTACAGTCAGTTGGGAAAGCCTGAGTTTAAATCATTTTTCAGATCCCTTCTACCTCTATTACCTTGGACAAGTGTATAGTTGGAAAATCTTGAAGCCCTGGAACTGCATTGCCCAAAATTCCTTTCTGTATTACCCACAATTCCTTTTGCCTTTTGTATACATGCACGTTATGCAGTCTGTATATAGTTTGGGTTCGCTCTGCCACGCCCTCTCTCTTCCACATGAATTGAGTGCTGAGCACTCCCTGTGTTCTCTAGCTCTCTAGTTAAATATTAATAAATCTTTATAAATACTACACTTTTGCAATATTGAATATTCATTTTAAAATCCACACAAGTCACTTACCCTTTCTGAGTCTGGTTACTATAAAGTAGGGTTATTAATATTATTATAGTATATAATAGTTATACATTATTACAATATGTCATATTGTAATATTATTTATTATATTAATGTATTTTATGATATATCTATTATATACTATACATTACATACAATAATATAATATATTTATTGTATTTATGTTGT
>NW_025343607.1:0-3231 GCF_016433145.1 Gracilinanus agilis
TCTGTATCCCAATGGATATAGCTACTCTTCCCTCTCAGGGTTAATTCCACTGAGAGCTGGGTTTAAGTATTACCTATTATTGCTCTCTTAATCTCCTTCTTATAATAGTATTCATCCCCTCCCCTTCCCCTGCCCTCTTTGTGTGTAATAGAATATCCAATTTTTTTCTTATTCATTCAAGTTTTTCTTGGTGCCATCTACTATTCACACCCCTCTTCCCCTACCCCCCCAAATCATCTTAGACCATTTAGTACTCCAACCTCTCCCTATGAATAATTCTTCTAATTACTATAATAGTGAATACAGTTTTTGAAAATTACACATAACACTTCTCCATATAGGAATACAAATAATTTGATCTTATTGAAGCCCTTAAAGAGGCAAATTTAAAAATAAGAGTTTTCTTTCTTTCCCTCTGTTTCTTATTTACCTTTTCATGTTTCTCTTGGTTTTTGTGGTTGGATATCAAACTTTCCATTTAGTCCTGGTCTTTTCTGTGCAAATACTTGGAAATATTCTATCTTGTTGAATGCCCATACTTTCCCCTGGAAGTATATAGTCAGTTTGGATGGGTAGGTGATCCTTGGTTGTAGACCCAGTTATCTTGCCTTTCTGAATATCATATTCCAAGCCTTGTGGCCTTTTAGTGTGGAGGCTGCCAGATGCTGTGTGATCCTGATTGTTGCTCCTTGACATCTGAATTGTCTCTTTCTGGCTTCTTGTAAAATTTTTTATTTTATTTGGAAGCTCTTGAATTTGGCTATTATATTCCTGGGGGTTGTCTTTTCAGGGTCTAGTGTAGAGGGTGATCTATGGATGCTTTCAATGTCTATATTGCCCTCTTGTTGTAGAACTTCAGGGCAGTTTTGCTGAATAATTTCTTTTAGTATGGAGTCCAAATTTCTATTAATTTCTGCTTTTTCAGGAAGACCAATGATTCTCAACTTGTCTCTTCTAGACCTGTTTTTTTGATCTGTCAATTACTCGGTGACATATTTCATATTTCCTTCTATTTTGTCAGTCTTTTGACCTTGCTCTATTAGTTCTTGTTGTCTTGAGAGATCATTGGCTTCTACTTGCCCAATTCTGGTCTTTAGAGACTGGTTTTCTGCTATATTCTTTTGATTTTCCTTTTTGATTTGGTCTATCTTGTTTTCCTGATGTTTAATTTGGGTCTCCAATTTGCTTATAATTTTATTTGATTTTGGGGCATCTTTCTCCAATTGAGAGTTTCTGTCTTTTAACCTGTTAATTTCCTTTGAGCTATTTCCCACTTTTCTTGCCAAATCTCTTCCATCTTTCTCATGATCTCAGATTTGAACTCTCCAAGAGTTTGTGACCAATTTTCATTGTTTTGGGAAGGTTTGGATGTGATTATTTGTTTTGTTCTCCTCTGCTATTTGCTCTTTTGTCTGGATTTTTTTCTGTGTAAAAGTTGTTGAGTGTTAAAGATTTCTTCTTGATCTTTCTCTTTGGAGGTTCTTATTCATGGCTTGCCATTATTATTATGCTGTTTTTCTTTCTCAGTCAGAAGTCTGGGTGAGCCAGACAGGCTCTCTACCTATTGAGCTGTGAAGCTGATTTTGCCTGAGTCACAGCGCATGTGGCCCTTTCAGGTTTATCCTCGAGCCCACGGTTGGTCTGGGCTCTTTAGGCTCCTATGGTCTCAAGTCTAGTTGTTCTCAGGGTCAAGCCTCCTGGTGGTCCCCTTGCTTGCTCTTTTGCCTGAGGCTCCTTTAACAGTCTTAGGGAGCTACTTCCACAGTAATGCTTCCCTCCACACTGGATCCCCACCCAAGGTCCGTGCCTGCACTCAAGGTCTGTGTTGAAAGTCCGTATTCTTTAGCCTCTTGGGGTCTTAAGTCTTGCTGCTCTCAGGAGCAGGCCTTGGTGGTCTCAGGTAGCTGCCAAGAACTTAATGAATGCCCCAAATTTGCTCTAACTCTTGTGCACTGGCTTTGTCACTGTAGGTGGTGTGTGTGTGTGGGGGGTTGCTCAGCTCGGGTTTTAGTGAGAACTATTTCACCCCGTTATAGCATGGAAATGCCCGTTATAGCATGGAAATGCCCCGATCCCACGTACCTTCAATACTGCTCCCTGTTGTGGGGTCCCTTCATTCCTTTGAAGAAACAGAAAGGTCGAAAGTGGACAGTGAGAGATATAGTGAGATAGAAAAAGAAGCAGAATTAGAGAGAGTGAGAGAGAGAGAGGCAGAGAAAGGGAGAAACAGAGACATACAAATAGAGAGATGTAGAGAGGCAGAGAGATAGACACAGAGATGGACCAGAGAGATAGAGACAGGGAGAGAGGAAGAGAAATAGATAAAAGACGCAGAAATGGAAACTTAGGCATGGGGAGGGACACAAAAAGGAAGAGAGATCAACACAGAGAAAGAAGTAGATTTAGACTGAAAGAGAGGACAGAGGTGAGTTCTGGTAAGATGGCGACGTAGACGGAGTGAATCTTAAAACCTCCGCACCCTTACACACCAAGATAGAAAACAATGTGCTTCAAGAAGAAAGAGGACTGAATCTAAGAATGGTACAGAGCAGGGGGAACCCTACTGCAGCACAACTAAAGAGGTATGCCAAGAAAAAGGTTTCAATACTTGAACTGTTGGGACTGAGAGTGTAGAAGGGGAATCCCAGGATCCCAAGACGCCTCCCCCACGTGCTGTGCGGAGTCTCCAGCTGCCCAGGAAATCTCAAGGCTGGTGGGTGCACTGGTCGGGAGAGAGGGCCTTGCTGGCATAGGACTCAGGGAGTCAAACAGAGACACTGGAGAGGTGACTGGAGGAGAAAACCAGAGAAACACAGCAAAAACTCCCAGAAGATGGTGGCTTAGAGAGAGCCAAATCCCAGAGCACAGACAGCTTGGCTTCCTCATACCAAGATAGAGAACACAGGGTTTCAAGAGGAAAGAAAACAAGATCAAACACAGTGGATAGCACAGGGGGACCCCACTGCTGGAGAGCTCAGTTCAGCAAAAAATGCTCCTTCTTGTCACCCCAACTTTTTTGGGTTTTGTTTGTTTGTTTTTCCCTCCCCTCAAGGCTTTGAGGTTTTAGCCTCAGGGCAGACTAATTCAATCCATACAGATTTAATCCCAACAATTGGACAGACAAGAAGTCTTCCAAGGGTAGAGAAAGTAACTTACCCTGGGGGGAAGATCTTTCATTAAAGATCATTAAATACATCTGCTCAAATTAGCAGAACAAGGAAGGGGGAAAAA
>NW_025343608.1:0-1963 GCF_016433145.1 Gracilinanus agilis
AAAAATAATAAACAGTATATACCTAAAACCATCAATAAGCATTATATGCAATGGGGATAAATTAGAAGCCTTCCCAATAAGATCAGGTGTGAAACAAGGATGTCCATTATCACCTCTATTATTCAACATAGTACTAGAAACACTAGCAGTTGCAATTAGAGAAGAAAAAGAAATTGAAAGTATCAAAATAGGCAAGGAGGAGACTAAACTATCGTTCTTTGGAGACGATATGATGGTATACTTAAAAAATCCTAGAGAATCAACTAAGAAGCTTGTAGAAATAATCAACAACTTCAGCAATGTTGCAGGATACAAAATAAATGCACATGAATCATCAGCATTTCTATACATTTCCAACACATTAGAGCAGCAAGAGGTAGAAAGAGAAACACCATTTAAAATTACCCTAGACAATATAAAATACTTAGGAATCTATCTACCAAAACAAAAACAGCAATTATAAGAAAACGACTACAAAACACTTTCCAAACAAATAAAACTGGACCTCAACAATTGGAAAGCCATTAACTGTTCATGGGTAGGACGAGCTAACATAATAAAAATGAACATTCTAGCCAAATTAATTTACCTATTTAGCACCATACCTATCAAACTACCAAAAAACTTCTTTACTGAATTAGAAATAACTATAGCAAATGTTTTTGGAATAAAAAAAGATCAAGAATATCAGGGGAAATAATGAAAAAAATGTGAAGGAAGGGGGCCTAGCAGTACCAGATATTAAACTATACTATAAAGCAGCAGTCATCAAAACAATATGGTACTGGCTAAGTGAAAGAGGGGAGGATCAGTGGAATAGACCTGGGGTTAATGACATCAGCAAGACAGTGTATGAAAAACCCCAAGAGTCCAACTTTGGGGACATGAATCCACTATTTGACAAAAATTGCTGGGAAAATTGGAAAACAATATGGGAGAGATTAGGTTTAGATCAACATCTCACAGCCTACACCAAGATAAATTCAGAATGGGTGAATGACTTGAATATAAAGAGGGAAACTATAAATAAGTTAAGTGAACACAAAATAGTATACCTGTCATATCTCTGGGAAAGGAAAGATTTTAAAACCAAGCAAAAATTGGAGAAAATTACAAAATGTAAATTAAATGGTTTTGATTATATTAAACTAAAAAGTTTTTGTACAAACAAAAACAATGTAGCCAAGATCAGAAGGGAAACAACAAATTGGAAAAAATCTTTATAACGAAAATCTCTGACAGGGGTCTAATTACTCAAATATACAAGGAGTTAAATCAATTGTATAAAAAACCAAGCCATTCCCCAATTGATAAATGGGCAAGAGACATGAATAGGCAATTTTCAGGTAAAGAAATCAAAAGTATCAATAAGCACATGAGAAAGTGCTCTAAATCTCTAATAATTAGAGAAATGCAAATAAATCAAAACAACTCTGAGGTATCACCTCACACCAAGCAGATTGGCTAAAATGAAAGAAGGGGAGAGTAATGAATGCTGGAGGGGATGTGGCAAAATTGGGACATTAATGCATTGCTGGTGGAGTTGTGAGCTGATCCAACCATTCTGGCTGGCAATATGTAACTATGGTCAAAGGGCTATAAAAGAATGCCTGCCCTTTGATCCACCCATACCATTGTTGGGTTTGTACCCGAAAGAGATCATAGATAAACAGACTTGTATGAAAATATTTATAGCTGCGCTTTTTTGTGGTGGCAAAAAACTGGAAAGAAGGGTATGTCCTTCAATTGGGGAATGGCTGAACAAATTGTGGTATATGCTTGTGATGGAATACTATTGTGCTAAAAGGAATAACAAACTGGAGAAGTTTCAGGTAAACTGGAAAGACCTCCAGGAACTAATGAAGAGTGAAAGGAGCAGAGCCAGAAGAACATTGTACACAGTGACTGATATACTATGGTAAAATCGAATGTAATGGACCTCTGTACTAGCAGCAATGCAATG
>NW_025343609.1:0-5962 GCF_016433145.1 Gracilinanus agilis
GAGAGAGAGAGAGAGAGAGAGAGAGAGAGAGAGAGAGAGAGAGAGAATAAGAGAGAGCAGACAGATCAGAAATTACCCAAACTGGTCCCACTTGGCCTCAGGGACGGGAAACTGAGGCAGAAACGGGAGGCTGCTACAGTACAAGCAGACCTCGAAGTGAGTCCAGCTGGGCCCAAACTAACAAGCAGGGCCACCTCTTCATAACGGGTCAAGAGACCCGAGGTCAAGGCAGCCCGCTGTGGGAAAAGCACCTACAGAGAGCAGCCAAAGAGCCGGTGAATTAGCTGTCTCTCACCTTTGACTGTGGACCAAAACAAGCACAACTTTGCTGGATTCACTCGAGAGGAATCCAGACTTTGATCAGAAGCTGAATCCCAGTGCACCAGTACCAAGAAACAAAAGTATATTTGGGGTCTGTTTTAGACCCCAAAAATCCTAACCTCAGCCCTCAAAGCCTTTCCTGGGCCCTGTACCCCCGAGTATCAGAGAGAGAGTGTAAGGTGGATCAGGAACACTTCTCTCAGAGATGCTAAAAGGTTCAGGACCACAGGTCAAGGCAAACCATTCTGGCAACAGCCCAGAAGGAAGGCCTCTGAAGAGGCCCACCCTCCCACCCCTTCACTTCTGGGCTGTATTCCTCCATCTCTCAACAGTTTGTCAACCTCAACACATTCTTACTGGATGCACTTAAGGAAGGAATTCAGCACAGGTTTATCAGAAAGCTGTGGTCCATCAGACTGATGTTTGATGGGTGCCACAGCAGCAGAAGTGGGCATACACCCACAGGAGTTAGGCCAGCCCATTACAGAGGCAAATGCGGCAGAGAGCGGTGAACAGGGGCTTCCAGGTTGGAGCGGCTATGTGGGAGGGGGCAGCAGCATGGCAAGCCAGAGAGCTGTCAGGTGGGCTGGCCACAGGGCTGTGAAGATCACAGCTACAGAAACAGGCAGATGCAGGCCAGGGGAACAAGAGCGTTCCTGCACAGAGGCACACAAGAAGCACCAGAAGAAGCTGTGGGTTGGCATTGGGACTCTGCTAAGGCAACACACTAAAACCGCCTGCTGCCCACGGGGAGTCACTGTTGGACTCCTTGGCAATCAGGAGGACAGAAATTATGGAGAATCGGGGAAGTAGAATCCCCTACCTCCAACCGTTGTAGATGGGCAGTTGGTTGCAAAATCTGGATGAAGAGGAACTGGGTCAAGTGGGCATAAACTAGGAAGGGAGAGCAGCCACATGGAGGGAGCTGGCAGTGCAGACTTGGAAGGGCAAAACAGATGTTAAGGATCGGAGAATAGGGAGTAGGGGCACAGACTTGGAAAAGGGAGGTAGCTACTATATGATGAGAAAAATCAGAAGGTACTGGAGCATAGCAGTTCAGAAGCTACAGAAATGAGCATATGGGAAAAGCAAACAGTGGGGCTGTGAGAGCTGTGGGGAACACAGGCGGCTCCATAACCTGGCCGGACCACTGAGGGATGATTCCGGAGTTGTGGTGGAAGACCAGCTTTCTTTCAGCCCTTAGACATTCATTCTATTTATCTCACCCCACTGAGACTGGAAGGAATGAAACCCAAGAGGCAGATGACTTCAAACCCTAAGGTTCACTGGGGTTCCTTGGGTCTGAATTAGAAGTGGATTAGCGAAGGGTGGGTGGAGAGAGGGGGGTTAAAAGCACAGGATATGGCAATCTTTTTGTGCATGAGTACAGACAACATTTCTACCCTGTTATTTACCTTCCTATTCTGCTGTAATGAAATGCTTTTTTTTTTCTTTTTTTAATGGTCATATATCTTTTCTTTGGTGTGGCATAGAAATGTAATGGCAGGGGCTCAAGCTTCAGGTTTTGGGATAAGTGATTCAAAATAGCACAGGGCACCACCCATGTAACACCAGGATCCAGAGTTGTGTGGGAACCCATGGGGCCCAGTGTTACACGCAACCTCACTTTGTGACCACTGATAAGTCACTTCACCTCCCTGTGCCTCAATTTCCTTCTCTGTAAAATGAGAGGGTTGGACTAGATGGTCTCTAGGGGATCTTCCAGCTCTCACATTCAGCAATTCTATCTGTGAGGACCTTCCCAGGACAGCTCAGGGAAAGCTATCTTCAATCTCAACCTTCCTTGGTATGTCTCAGTCTTTGGGTCGGCTTACCTTTCGGTGGACTCAACCTCTTCCCATTCTTCTGGAAGAGCCAACTAAAATAAGGGGTTAAACTATACCATTCCATCTCAGACCAGGGGCTTCCTGGGGATAGGGGCTATTTCCCCCCTCTGACCAGGTTCTCTATATCTCCCACTCCCTCCCCAGCAGCAGAACTCTATTTCTTCCACCCCCACCCCCAAACCCCCATCAGAACTCAACAGGTAACAAAAATCCATACTTGTCCAACCCCCGAGTATGTGCCTTCCCCCCCACTCCATACCCCACCCTAAATTGGTCTTCCCCCAACACTCATCCCTGCAGAAGGAGTCCGGTGTGGATGGCAGATCCATGAACATTTCGGGTGTCAGGTCCCACATTAGTCAGTCAAGTTCAAAGTCAGACATTTTGAAAAGTGGATGGGGTCAAGGAGCAGAAGTGGAGAGAGTTCCGAGATGGTCAGCATAAAAATAAAACTAGTCCAGGAACGGGGGTATGGGGGAATCCAAGAATCCAAGAGCCTCTTCCCCTCCCCGCCCCCCCAACTTTGGGCTCCAAAGAGATTCATTCCTCTGACTCCAGTGACGGGTAGAGAGAAGAAGCCTATGGATTAGCTAGAAAAGAGGACCACTCCCATGCCTGGTGGTGTGGGAAGGATTCCCAGGCCAGTTACAGCAATGGGAGGATCTAACTGGAACAAAAAGCACGTGAGGAGGGGCTGACACCCTGGAAGTGCTGGGTCTGGTGGCAGATGAGGTGGTCCTAGGAAGAGGCCATGGGGGAGTGGGGGGGCTCGATGTGGGGGGGAGGGGCCAGGGACAGTTATGAAGTCGCCGTGTTCTCCTCATCTCTCACAGAGCCAAGTTGATCTGGGGCTTTGGGGTGGGGTGGGAAAGAAGGGGTCCAGTTAGCCTGGGTCAGAGGCTGGGGGGGTGCAGCCCCCAGAGCGTGCTGAGGATTGTGGTGAGGGCCAGAGCTGAGGAGGCCTGGGCCCCAAGGCTAGCCCCATTGCAGTAGTCGTACTGGCAGCAGGACGTGGTGGCAGCATTCTTGGTGTAGCCATCGTATAGGGTCTCGAAGCAGGTGGGGACGCAAGACTTGCTGACTGTTACCCTCGTTGGAGTGATATCTGAGTATAGCAGGAAGGAGAGGGAAGAGGAGAAAGAAACAGGCTCATGATTCCAGGAATGGGTAGCCTTCGCTCTGAGCATCTCCCAGTTTTACCCTCCAGGTGGGCACCCCAGTCCTCTCTAGGTCTAGTTCCACGAGGATAGGTCCCGTGTTTGGTTATTTTGTTGTCTTCTGCAGACAATGGGCTTACTCATGGCAAGGCTCCCACTTTGTGAAGTTGCAGGACTGTTATAGCCTGGCCAGACAAGGGTGGCCTTCAAGAGCTTGCTGAGGGAATAAAGGGTAAGAGTCATATGCCCCAAATCATCTTAAGATGGGAAAATTACAAGGAAGCATTTACTGGGATAGGAAGAAGAAACCAAATGGAGCTCTTGAAGCCTAGCCTTGTCTCAACCCCTGGCTATGTCACTGTGTTTCATGGTATGATAAATGACTTGTTCACCCTCTTCAGGGTCCCAGTTTCTCATCTGTAAAATTAGGGGATTTAATGAGATGATTACTAAGGTCTCTCTCAACTCTGCGGTTTCCACATTCTGAAAGTCTAGTCCTAATTTCAAAGAGGATTGATTTAAAAGACTACTTACAGGTTCGGGTGGTCATACAGTAGTTGACATAATTGGGGCACCTCATGGGCTTGAAGCAGTTGTACTCTTTGCTTTCACAGACATAGCATTCTAGGGCATGGGCTGTGTATAGGGGAAACACAGAACAAAGTAGTTAAAAGTTTAAAATTTCTTTTTCCCCAACCAACTCCTCCCTTCTTCCCTCCCTTCCCAACCCCACCTCCAACTTCTTGCCAGGGCTCAAATACTAGAAATGGGAGATATGCCTTCTGGCCAGGTTCATTCCCAAGACCTGAGGACTCAGGCCACAGCTATTGCTCTCACCGGGGCACATTTACTTCTAGTTCTTCTTCTAATATCCCAAGTGGGTTGGCATCAAGGATCTCATACAACCCACCCTTTCTGCCCCACCTCTGGTATCCCAGACTCTTTGCTTCTCCTCTGATCTCAGATAGCCCTTCCTAGAATGGGATTACTGGAATGAGGTGAGGAAACATATTAGATTTCCAGCCCTTCTGGGCACTGCCCCCCACCCACCCCACCTTTGGAGGTCAAATTGTTCATTTTCCTTACTGAGTGGCTGGGCCATGATAGTCATGAGAAGCAGGACTGGAAGAAACCTCATGGTTGAAAGCTGGGGGAAGGGTTGCTAAGTTGAAGCAGGAAGCTGCAGGCAGGATTCTTCAGCCTAGACCAAAGGTTATGAGGAAATAAGAAAAGAAAGAAGCACAGGGAGCAAAGGGTTAAGGAGAGGCTTCAAGTTTCACATCCTTGTTCCGGTCCAGTTCTTCTCAAAGCATTCTGCCTCTCCTATCACTCTATCCATCCTTCAATTCAATTCAATTCAATTCAATTCAATTCAATTCAATTCAATTAGTGTAGTGGAAAGGACACTGTATGTGTAGATGAGGAAACTGAGGCTCAGGGGCATGAAATAACTTGCTCACAGTCACACAGTAGGATTTGTACCTAGTTCTTCCTGATTACTGGTCTGACACTAACCATGACGTCATGTTTTCTCCTAGGTCCCGTCCAACTCAGTAAATAAAACTAAACATTTATTGAACCATTAATAAATGGAAGTCCTCATGATGGCTACCTTCAAGGGCTAACTCAAGTCCTCCAGGAAGCCTTCCCTGTCATTCTCCTAGTCCAGACTGTTCTTTAATGAATTTCTATAATCTTGATAGACTCAGAGATTTATGGGAGGGACCTCAGAGACCATCTTGTACCTCGCCAGGGAATTGTCTCTGCAGTACACCTGAAAAATGCCCATGCAGCATGCACCTAAAGGCTTTCTGTGAGAGCAAACCCTTCCCCTGGGTCAGTCTATTCCACTTTAGGACTTATTTTTAATTAAAATCTGCTTCTGCAATGTCTTTTCTCACTAGGATTCAATTCAAATAATTTGAATTTATGTATCCTCTTTCTCCCTTAGCAAGTATTTTCTTTTGAAGGTTAAACATCCATATTTACTTCCAAAGGTGTTTATTTGTCGGGGCTCTCTTCATTAAGAGGCTGGGCCACACCCATCTGACATTCAGGATCCTGGTTGGCTGGTGCTCTCCGCAACCTAGTCAGTGAGGTCCCTGAAGGCCCCGCCTTCCACCTCTCTGCCGCAGTCCCCCTCCCACCCGAGCCCCGCAGGAGGAGGAGGGGGCGGGGGGGGGAGGGAGGGAGAGCGGGGAGGAGAGAAAGGGAGGAGGAGGGAGGAGGGAAGGAGAGAGGGGCAGGGCGCCCTCAGGTGATGCCAGTAGGATGTCTGAACAGGAGACTTAAGTGACCAGGGACACAGTCAATTCAATCTCTGCTCAAGAAAGGAGCCTCAAATACAAAAGGTGTTTATGTCAATCATCCTGGTGTTTAGCTCACAGAAAAAGCCTCCCAACACCAATCCCTCCCTCCCCAGTCACTAACACCTGGAATACTCTAGGGTTCTCTAAAATACCACTTCCCAGCCTGTCTCCCCCATTCTCACAGTGCATTAGGCTTGAGAAGGGGTTAAAGATGGAGATGTCGCTATCTTCCTCTCTCTTTTTCTCCCCATTCCCTGCGCCACCATTGCGTCAACACTGCGGTCCCCATGATTCAGCATTGTGCAGCACCAGAATCCCGCCCCCCGCC
>NW_025343610.1:0-2008 GCF_016433145.1 Gracilinanus agilis
TCCAGTAATACCACTAATAAGTCTGTATCCCAAAGAGATTTTTTTTTTAAAGAGGAAAGGAACTACTTGTACAAAAATATTTATAGCAGCCCCTTTTGTGGAGACAAAAGATTTGGAAATTAAGAGGATGTTCATTAATTGGGGAATGGGGGAACAAGTTGTTGTGTGTGACGGTTTGGGAATACTATTGTGCTATATGGAATGATGAACAGGATGATTTCAGAAAGAGCCGGAAAGATCTCCGTGAACTGATGCAGAGTGAAATAAGCAGAACTAGGAGAACATCATACATAGTAACGGTAAAATTATGGAATGATTAAATGTGATAGACTTAGCTACTCTCAGCAATTCAACGATTCAGGACAATTCTGAGGACTTATAAAAAGAATGCTTTCCACTTCGAGAGAACTGTTGGAGTCAGAATGCAGATCAAAGCATACTATTTTAAAATTTCTTTTATTGGGGTTTTGGTTTCCCATTATTATTTTCTTACAAAAATGAACAATATGGAAGTATGTTTTGCATGATAATACACATCTCAGATCAAATTGCTTACCGTCTCAGGGAAGGGCGAGGGAAGGGAGAGACAATTTCAATCAGAAAACTTAAGTGGAAAATTATTATTATATCTAATTGGTAAAATAAAGTATCTTTTTAAAAAAGTAATAAATAAATATATTTTTAAAAGGCAGCATCAAGGACTCCCTTAGGATGGAATTGATAGCAAATGAACAGATAGCTAAAAACACTTGTAAAATTCTATTGCATTTATTTATCTTACAAAATAGATTATATTAACAGATATCATTCCTAGGGGGCCCAATTATCTGGAAATGATGCCTCCTTATCCTCTCCCTGCATCCTCCCACAGTTTTGAGAAATATAATAAGATTTGAAAGGTTTAAATGTGTTGAGGGTAGATATAATTCTTTATGATAAGGCATAGATCTCTGGGAGGAGTTAGGAGAGAAGTATAGTGAATCAGGTCAAGACAACATGCATATTATATATATATGTATATATATGTACATATTTTTTTAATTAAATACCTACAGTGTGTCAAGGACTAAGCTAAGTCCAGTATATAGTCTCTGATCTCAAGAAGCTCATAATAAAATGGAGGAGACAACATGTAATAAACTGGATATAAAGAAGAAATATATAAGGTAAACTGAAGATAAAAATTGGATGGAAGGCACTAGCATTAAGGAGAACTGGGAACCTTCTTGCATAAGGAGGGATTGTAGGTGATGTAAAAACAAAAGATATTAATAACAACAAAATTAAGGGTATCCAGAAGTCCTGGATTCCAACTTGACACCTGTCCCGCCATGCTTCTTCCTACTTTGCTCTTTGCTGCAGCAGAACCGGGAGAGAGGACCAAAGAATAACCAGGTTCCAGGTCCCTGAGAGGTAGACAACCTTCAGGAATCATCCTAGGGCGGGGCTTCGACCTGGGGGCGGGGCCTCTTCTATAGGGGTGGCACTCAGCTCCGGTGAGCGACTCTCGAGCTTAGTACCGCCCCGCGTCCTCCTGCGCTTGCGCGCCGTCACCGTGTCCAAGGACCCGGATTTAAAGGAATCTTTAATTTCAACTACCTCTGGCTCGCGGCCTGTTTCTCTGTCTAGACTCCGGCTTGTGGTGAGCGCTGGATCCGGGCCAGATCCAGTCAAAGCCCGAAGACGTTTGAGACAGGTAAGGGGGACAAAGCGGGAAGTCAGGAGGCTCGACCCCCTCCGCAGGGCCCGCAGCGTGTGGGGAGGAGGTTCATAGATACTGGGAGGCCCCCCCTCCCCAGAACCCGACCTTCTGGCCACTCCATGTGAGAAAGTGGTCCCCTAAGGTAGGCCTGCCTAGGGCATTCCTCCTGATCCCCCGCACCCTATGCCGCTCCCCAATACGCCTACCTCCACGTGGTACCCCGCCGCCCAATGTGTCAGCCCCATCCACACGGTATCCCGCCCCCCAGATAATCCCATCTGCCATCTCGCTGCCCCCACCTTACAC
>NW_025343611.1:0-4158 GCF_016433145.1 Gracilinanus agilis
TTGTCCCTCAATAGAGTCTAATCTAAAATAAGTCTTCAGACTTTTCTGGAACTTCTTTGTTCCTTTATAGGCCTTAATTTGTATTAACTACCACTGTAATGATCTATTTCAAAAAGGATGCTCAAAATTACCCATCCCAGGTCTGACTGACTGGAGAGAAAAATGAGAATTACTATAGTTATGTGATGTCCTAGTGATAAAAAGGCTTTGTAAGTTGGTATGATGCTGCAAACCCTGCGTATTTCCCTGGTACCCACATGCTGCTTGTTATTCTGAAAAAAATTATATTCTTTTAAGAATTAGAATGCTACGTTTTTTGAGGTATATATGTTTAGTGTTGCTATTACTTCATTTTCTATGGTGCCATTTAGCAAGATGTAGATTTCCTGCTTATCGGTTTTAATTAGGTCTATTTTTTTACATGGTCCTTTTCTCATATTTTGAGATCCATGTTCTCTCTCCTCATCTCCTCCTTCCCAGGATGACAATATGCTATAGGATAGTGATGGTGAATCTTTTAGAGACCAAGTACCACCCCCCCCCCCCTTACCTCAAAGAGGTAAGGGAGGAAGAGTTCCTATTGGGTTGATGGTCAGAGGGGCATTAAAGTGAAAAAATGTCCTCAGTTGCAATGGAGAGAAGAGGAACAGCTCCACCCAAGTCCCTCTGACTTTCTAGTAAAGAACTCTGTCGGGGGACACCATATGTACCTAGAGAAAAGTCTCTGTGTGCCCTCTCTGGCACCTGTGCCATAATTTCACCAGCACAGGTATAGGCTATACATTTGTTTTCATACAATATATATTTCCAGGTAAACCATATCATCAAAGAAGACACATATTGCTCACACAAGAGAAAAAAAATTCGTGAAAGAAATAAAATGAAGAATGATATATTTCAATCTATACTCAGACTCTGTTAGTTCCTTCTAAGGTGGAGATCCTTTTTGGACATGAGTCCTCTGGAGTTGTCTGTGCCTTTAAAAAAACAAACAACATTTTTTTCTTCATACATAAGCAAGAAACTTATCTGTGTATGGTGACCTTTGTTTCTGGTTTGACCCTGTATATGTGGTTCTGGTTCTGTGGATTTAGTCTAGTGTATAGCACTGCAATGATTTATTTAGAGATCCCCTTCTGAAGTGATTCAGATTTTTATTAGATATTTAGAATTATCAGTGCTATAGCTTGACCACTAGTTGAGTAAGGATGCTAAGAATGCATGTATGCTATATAGTTGATAAGAGGTCAAAAATCATTATGGAATCTCAGTCTTTACATTTTCCATTACAATTATCTATTTTATAATTACATTGCCCCCAAGAAAAACAAAGCTTAGATTAGCATACAAAATTTACTTTGAAGGGTTCTGTAAATTGACTTTAGTAAAAGGTTTCAGTTATTTTTCATAAATCCCTCAGAATTGTCCTGGGTCATTGCATTGCTGCCAGTGCAGATGCCCATTATATTCAATTTTACCACAGTGTATCAGTCTCTGTGTACAATGTTCTCCTCCTTCTGCTCCTTTCACTCTGCATCAATTCCTGGAGTTCTTTCCAGTTCACCTGGAACTCCTCCAGTTTATTATTCCTTTTAGCACAATAGTATTCCATCAACAGCATATATCATAATTTGTTCAGCCATTCCCCAATTGAAGGTCATACCTTCACTTTCCAGTTTTTTGCCACCAAAAAGAGCACAGATATAAATATTTTTGTACAAGTCTGTTTATCTATGATCTCTTTGGGGTACAAACCCAGCAATGATATAGTTGGATCAAAGGGCAGGCATTCTTTTAGCTCTCTTTGGGCATAATTCCAAATTGCCATCGAGAATGGTTAGATCAGTTCACAACTCCACCAGCAGTGCATTAACATCCCAATTTTGCCACATCCCCTCCAACATTCATTACTCTCCCCGTCTTTCATTTTAGCCAATCTGCTAGGTATGAGGTGATACCTCAGAGTTGTTTTGATTTGTATTTCTCTAATTATTAGAGATTTAGAACACATTCTCATGTGCTTATTAATACTTTTGATTTCTTTATCTGAAAATTGCGTATTCATGTCACTTGCCCATTTATCAATTGGGTAATGGCTTGATTTTTTACACAATTGATTTAGTTTCTTGTATATTTGAGTAATTAGACCTCTGCCAGAATTTTTTGTTTTAAAGATTTTTTCCCAGTTTGTCGTTTCCCTTTTGATTTTGGTTGCATTGTTTTTGTTTGTACAAAACCTTTGTAATTTAATATAATCAAAATTATTTATTTTACATTTTGTAATTTTTTCTCTTTCTTGGTTTTAAAATCTTTCCTTTCCCAGAGATCTGACAAGTATGCTATTCTGTGTTCACTTAATTTACTTATAGTTTCCTTCTTGATATTGAAGTCTTTCACCCATTCTGAATTTATCTTGGTGTAGGGTATGAGATGTTGATCTAAACCTAATCTCTCCCATATTGTTTTCCAATTTTACCAGCAGTTTTTGTCAAATAGTGTATTTTTGTCCCAAAATTTGGGCTCTTTGTGTTTATCTTAGACTGTCATGCTGACATCACTTACCCCAAGTCTATTCCACTGATCCTCCCTTCTGTCTCTTAGCCAGTACCTTATCGTTTTGATGACCACTGCTTTATAGTATAGTTTAATATGTGGTACTGCTAGGCCACCTTCCTTTATGTTTTATTTTTCATTAATTCCTTTGATATTCTTGATCTTTTTTTCTTCCAAATTAACTTTGTTATAGTTTTTTTCTAATTTAGTAAAAAGGTTTTTTTGGTAGTTTGATAGGTATGGCACTAAAAAAGTAAATTAATTTGGGTAGAATGGTCATTTTTATTATGTTGGCTCATCCTACCCATGAGCAATCAATGTTTTTCCAATTGGTTAGATATAGTTTTAATTGTTTGGAAAGTGTTTTGTAGTTATGTGCGTATAATTACTATGTTTGTTTTGGTAGATAGATTCCTACGTGTTTTATATTGTCTAGGGTGATTTTAAATGATGTTTCTTTTTCTACCTCTTGCTGCTGTGATGTGATGGAAATATATAGAAATGCTTGTGATTTATGTGCATTTATTTTGTATCCTGCAACTTTGGTAAAGTTGTTGATTATTTCTACTAGCTTTTTAGTTGATTCTCTAGAATTTTTTATGTATACCATCATATCATCTGCAAAGAGTGATAGATTAGTCTCTTCATTGCCTATTTTAATACCTTCTATTTCTTTTTCTTCTCTAATTGCTACTGCTAGTGTTTCTAGTACAATGTTAAATAATAGAAGTGATAATGGACATCCTTGTTTCACACCTGATCTTATTGGGAAGGCTTTTAATTTATCCTCATTGCATATGATGCTTGTTGATGGCTTAAGATATATACTGTTTATTATTTTTAGGAAATGACCTTCTATTCCTATACTTTCTAGTGTTTTTAGGAGGAATGGGTGTTGTATTTTGTCAAAGGCTTTTCCAGCATATATTGAGATAATCATGTGGCTTTTGTTTGTTATACTGTTGATATGGTCAATTATGTGGATGGTTTTCCTAATGTTGAACCATCCTTGCATTCCTGGTATAAATCCTACCTGATCATGATGGATAACCCTCTTCATCACTTGCTGGAGTCTTTTTGCTAGAATTCTTTTTTTAATTCTTTTTTTTAATTAATATTTATATTTTTGAAAAGTTATCATGGTTACATAATTCATGCTCTTACTTTCCCCTTCACACCCCGACTTCCCCCTCCGCCCCATGACATATGTCTATTTCCACTGCTTTTAACATGTGTCATTGATCAAGACCTATTTCCAGATTGTTGATAGTTGCATTGGTGTGGTAGTTTCGAGTCTATATCCCCAATCATGTCCACCTCAACCGATGTATTCAAGCAGTTGCTTTTCTTCTGTTTCCACTCCTGTAGTTCTTCCTCTGAATGTGGGTAGAGTTCTTTTCCATAAGTCCCTCAGAATTGTTATGGATCATTGTATTGCTGCTAGTACAGAAGTCCATTACATTCTATTTTACCACAGTGTATCATTCTCTGTGTACAATGTTCTCTGGCTCTGCTCCTTTCACTCTGCATCAATTCCTGGAGATCCTTCCAGTTCATATGGAACTCCTCCAGTTTATTATTCTTTTGAGCACAATAGTATTCCAT
>NW_025343612.1:0-6668 GCF_016433145.1 Gracilinanus agilis
ATATATATATATATATATATATATTTATGCAACATACTGGTTTTAATTAGGTTTATTGGGAAGATACTGCACTCATCCACCATCTTAAACCATCAGTCTGGATGGTAGCCATATTTCCTGCCCTAAATTATATTAAGTTGTTTTTCTTATACCCATCAATCTCTTGTGAATCTGAGCATTTTAAACAATTATTTCCTTTTTTAAAAATTAAGCTAAATAGATTATTTTAAAGCACAGAAATATTTTAATTCTTTTTTCTAGATTCCCTCCCCCTTTTCCCCCCTCCTCTTGCCCAATGAGAAAGCAAGAAAAGCAAATCTATTATTAACATGTACACTCACACAAAATAAATTCTGGCATTAGATATCTATACTTTTTAAAATAAGGAAAAGAGATCAAGATCCCTGCAGCTACTGATAACACCATCCCAGATCTTCTTTGGAGCCTGGCTTCTGTACCATGCAGTATTTTACACTCAGGACTACCAAAATGACAAAGCCAACTGGATGAAAATTATACTAATCTTGGGCACTACTACAGGTCTGTGGGCTTTTTTCCTCTAACAAACAACATAAAGAAGGCATTTTAGAGTATGAAAGAAGAAAAGGGCTGGATTAAATTATTTGAATCTGCTTCTTTCCTAATTGTGTGTTGTAAGAAGTAAAGACAACTAATTTGTGAGTTCATTGAATGACATATCAGAAGAACAATTCGTGTTAGGATTTCTGTATGGTATCACAAAATGTACAAATAAAAACTCATCTAGAAAAAGATATCTGCCCATTTTTCAGGTTATGTACATCTATAAACTTTTGGAAAAGTCAGTTTGGAATTAGTATTTAATGCAGATGATAGGGACTTTACTTATACTTAAAAGGCATTAACATAGATAAGTAAATTAAGAATTTCAATAAAAACTTAAAATTGAAAAATAAATTGAATAAAGGCCAGAAAAAAAAATATGTCTTAGTCTTCCCTCTGAGTCTATTAGTTCTCTCTCTAGAGGTAATACCATGTTTTATCATGAGTCCTTTGGAATTCTGGCAGGTCATTGTGTTGATCAATTACTGTCTTTCAAAGTTGATTATCTTTACAATATTGCTGCTATTATGTAGATTGTTTTCCTGGTTCTGCTCACTTCACTTTGCATCAGTTCATGCAGGACTTTCCAGGTTTTTCTGAACCCATCCCCTTCATCATTTTTTACAATGCAATTGTATTCTAACTCATTTATATACCATAACTTTTTTAGCCATCCATTAACTGATGAGTACCCCTTCAGTTTCCAATTCTTTACCTCCTCAAAAAAATGCTATCAGTATTTTTGTATTCATGAGTCCTTTCCCTTTTTCTTTGACCTCCTTGGGTGTATAGCTCTAATAGTAGTATTAGCAGATCAAAGGGTATGCACAGTTTAACAGTCTTTTGGGCATAATTGAAGATTGCTTTCCAGAATGATGGGACTAGTTCACAGCAATACCAATAATTATACCTTAGTGAACCTGTTTACCCACATCCCTACCAGAATTTCTAATTTTCCATTTTTTTTGGTCATCTTCTCCAATCAAATGGGTGCAAGATGGTGTCATGCTCAACAAAGCTTAAATGTGTATGATCACTTGGAAATTTGTAAAAGGGAATTCTTAATCCCTTGCTCTAGTTAAACTGGGGAAAGACTGGCTGGCTCAGTGGTCCAAGAGCCAGGCCCAAAGATAAGAGGTTCTGTTACCATGGAGACCAGCCCACAGTTAAAGGAAATAGAAACTGCTCTCAGAGAGGAAGTGATGTAAGAATGACACTGAGCTAGCCAACTCTTTCCCCAGTTAAATTAGAGCAGGGGTCTGCAACCTTTTTGGCCGTGAGAGCCATAAACGCCACATTTTTTAAAATGTAATTTTGTGAGAGCCGTACAGTGCTCACAGTGCGCACTCCTGTAACATCGCCTGAAAAAAAATTGACTTTATGGTTCCTGCAGAAAGAGCCATGTGTTGCTGACCCCTGAATTAGAGCAAGGGATTAAGAATTCCCTTTTACGAATTCAATTATCTCCCAGAGAATGTGGAACAAGAGTATAAATTGTCCTCATAGTAGCATCTAATATATATATTTAGCTTATGTGTTTTTTTCTTTTTCTAGTTCATCTTAGTGTGTAAATAATGTGAGATTGGATTGCAAAGCTACAGGCAATTCTTGTTAAGTTAATTATAACCATTATCATATTTTAGTACTTTTGTGATTGAAATTAAGGTGACTGAGGCACAAAGTTCTGAGCACATTCAATTTATTTGTAAAACTAGAAGTTCCAATAAAAAGTGTCCCTCAGCACCCCAGCAAGCCAAAAGACCCTGAATGAGGGTAGATTGATCATTTTTACAGACAAAAGAAGGAGCATCAAAACACACACACACACACAAACCCCAAAAATAGAAGGCATCATAGATGGGGGAAACAATATGATTGGTTACAAAGCTTATAGCATCATAGGCATGAGGAAAAATAGGATTGATTGGAAATTGGGAAGGAGAGACTAGGAACAATCCTTCCTTTCATCCTGTTGCTGAGAAATGTTCATTGTTCAAGTGTACCTGCAAGACAATTTATCAATAACAAACCAGACTTTTTGGATAACACCAGTCTACCTGGAACCTACCCCCCCCTCCTCCATCCTTCAAGGATAACAGGCAAGAATAAAACAGTGATTAGCAGGAGAACTTAACAGCTAAACTTAACTTAGAGACAAGTTGAACAATTTGCGGGAAAGCTGAATTTCCAAGCTTAACTGTGAGACAAATGAAACATGACTTAGGCAGTTTCAAAAATGTCAGCAGTGATACAGAATGAAATCAATAACAGTAGAATCAATTACAAAAATAGAAACAATAACAATTTGATTTCTCAGTAGTAACAGTCATGCTTGTCTCAAAAAGACTACAGATGCCTTATATTACTGTCCTTTTATAAAATGTAATGATTTAGATATGCTATCCTGTGAGGGAGCCTCTCTCAGTCCTGAAGACCTGGGTTCAAATCCTACCCTGACACATACTGACTGTGTGACCACTTAACTTCTCATGGTCCTAGGCAATTCTCTAACATTATGAGCTACATGAAGGTACCAAAATGTATTGGTAGAGGGACTTTCTGCCATGAGAGTTTCCTAAATGAATGAATAAGTCATAAATCCCCATGCTTGACTCCCTTCCCCAAGTAAAGAGAACCAGGTGGCATTAATCACAAACATAGGTATATCAGGTTCGATTCTTCACTTTGGGTTCAGAACTCATAATAGCCACATGCCTTCCTTAATGAAAGGAAACCTTCTTTATTATTTTCCTCTGGGAGCAAGCTTCCACCAAACCATGGGGTGATCAGACTGAATGATAGTCTAGGAGGCAGGTAGATGTGACCCTGAGAGGACTACTAACTTAATGTGTGTGATCTTGAACAAGTTACTCAACTTCGATAGGACTCAGCTGGAACTGATTTTCTCTAGGGTCCTTTACAACTCTAAAATCTATGTTGTTACAGAAAACGCACTGGATCAATAGCCAAAAGACTTAAGTTTAGTTATTCTGTTGATTGAAACAAAGATGCCCATTATCACCAATACTATTTAGCAAAGTATTAGAAATTCTAGCAATAGCAGTTAGAGAAGAAAAAAAATGGAAAGAATCAGATTGGGCCAAAAAAATTGTCTTTTTGCAAACAATATAATGGCATATGTGGAAAATCCTAGAAATTCAACTAAAAAGCTAGTTGAAACTATCAATAGTAAAGTAGCAGGATATAAAATTAACCCACCTAAATCATTAGCATTTTTATATATTACTAACAAAGTCCTGCAAGAAGAGATAGAAATAATTTAATTTTAATTTAATTTAAAATAACCATAGATGGAATAAAATACCTAGGAGTATACCTGCCAAAACAAACCCAGAAACTACACAAACAGAATAATAAAATACTTTTTATACAAAAACAGAGCTAAATAATTAGAGAAATATTCATTGTTTATGGATAGGCAAACCACTATATAAATGACAATCCTACCTAAATTAATCTACTTATTCAATGCCATCCCAATAAAATTACCAAAAATAATCTTATTGAGCTAGAAAAAATGATGACAAAATTCTTGGAAGCACAAAAGATCAAGAATATAAAGAGAATTATTTTTTTAATGTAAAAGAAATATTTAATATTGTACTAGAAATGTTGGCAGTAGCTATTAGAGAAGAAAAAGAAACTGAAGGCATCAAAATAGGTGATGAGGAAACTAAACTATCACTCTTTACAGATAGATGATATGATGGTATACATAGAGAATCAGAAAATCAACTAAAAAACTAGTGGAAATAGTTAATAATTTTACTAAAGTTGCAGGATACAAAATAAATCCATATATATCATTAGCATCTCTATAGATTTCCAACAAAACTCAGCAGCAAGAGTTAGAAAGAGAAACTTCATTTAAAATCACTATAGACAATATAAAATACCTGGGAATCTATTTGACAAGACAAACTCAGGAATTATATGAACCCAACTACAAAACACTTTTCACACAACTAAAACTAGGTCTAAACAGTTGGAAAAGCATTAATTGCTCATGGGTAGGATGAGCTAACATAATAAAAATGACAATTCTATCTAAATTACTTATTCAATGTCATACCTACTCAAACTACAGAAAAAACACCCTTTTTATAGAATTAGAAAAAATTATAACACAGTTCATCTGGAAGAAGAAAATATTAAGACTATCAAGGGAACTAGTGAAAAAAAAAAAAAGGATGGAGGCCTAGCAGTACCAGATGTTAAATGGTAATATAAAGTAGTGATCATCAAAAGAATATGGTAGGGGGACTTCCGGGTTAAGATGGCGGCAGAGTAAGAAGCAGCTCTTAACCTCTCCTGACCGAAACACACAAAACTCCTCAAGGGGACATAAAAACAAGTCCAGACGAACGGAGGAACCCCACAACAGGGCACAGCGTGGAAGGTACGTGGAATCGAGACATTTCCAGGCTATAAAGGGCTCTCACTTAATCGCGGGCTGAGCAACCGCCCCACCCCCACCCACTCCACACTCATCTATAGCTCCGAACCCAGCTAAAAAGAAATAGAGCAAGTTTGGGGCACCCATCGAGTCATCAGCAGCTCCGGGACCTGTTCCTGAGAGCAGCAAGACTTAGGACCCCATTAAGTCAAAAAACGCACACGAAATCTGAGCGCGGGAGCAGAGAGTGGACGCTGGGTGCAGGCGTGGGTGGAGGCAGACACAGCCAGGAACTAAAGCTCTGAAAACCTGAGTGGGGAACCAGTGCAGACGGGTATACGACTGTGGAAGCAGCGCCCTGAGACTTGTAAAGGAACCTCCTGCAGAGGATCAAGCAAGGGGGTCCACCAGGGGGCTTGACCTTGGAAAAAACCAGAACTCAGACCTCAGGAACCAATAGACCACGAACAGACACTGAGCGCGAGGATAAATCTGAGAAGCTGCTGGGCTAATGATGGCTACTCAGTCACAGGAAGTTCAGAAGAGAAAGAATAATAATAACAAGAAAAAGAAGTCTTTAACACTCGACAGCTTTTACACAGAGAAAATCCAGACAACCGAGCAAACAGAGGAGGAGAACAAACAAGCATCCAGACCCTCCTCAAATAAGGAAAACCCCTCACAAGCTATGGAAGAGTTCAAAACTGAGATTTTGAGGAAAATGGAAGAGATCTGGCAAGAAAATAACAGTTTAAAAGGTAGAATCTTGCAACTGGAAAGTGAGGCTCAGAAACCAAATGAACTGATAAGCAAATTGAACACCAGAAATGACCAGATTGAAAAGGAATACCAGAAGATTAGGGCCGAAAACCAGAAGATTAGGGCCGAAAATCAATCCCTAAAGGCTAGAATTGAGCAACTGGAAGCTAATGATCTCTCAAGACAACAAGAACAAATAAAACAAAGTCAAAAGACTGAAAAAATAGAAGGAAACATGAAATATCTCAATGAGAGAGTGACAGACCAAGAAAACCGGTCTAGAAGAGACAATTTGAGAATAATTGGCTTTCCAGAAAAACCAGAAATTAATAGAAACCTGGACTCCATACTAAAAGAAATTATTCAGCAAAATTGCCCTGAAGCCCTACAACAAGAGGGCAATATAGACATCGAAAGGATTCATAGAACACCCACTACATTCGAACCAGAGAAGAAATCGGTTAGAAATATTATTGCCAAATTCAAAAGCTTTCAAGCAAAAGAAAAAATCTTACAAGAAGCCAGAAAGAGACAATTCAAATATCAAGGAGCACCAATCAGGATCACACAGGATCTGGCAGCCTCCACGCTAAAAGACTGTAAGGCTTGGAATACAATATTCAGAAAGGCAAGAGAGCTGGGCCTGCAACCACGGATCAACTACCCATCAAAATTGACTATATATTTCCAAGGGAAAGTATGGGCATTCAACAAAATTGAAGAATTCCAGGTATTTGCACAGAAAAGACCAGGGCTAAATGGAAAGTTTGATATCCAACCACAAAAATCGAGAGAAACCTGAAAAGGTAAATAAGATACAGAGGGAAAAGAAAGAAAACTTATAATTTTTAAATTTGCCTTTTTAAGGGCCTCAGTGAGATCTAATTATCTGTATTCCTATGTAGAGAAA
>NW_025343613.1:0-8427 GCF_016433145.1 Gracilinanus agilis
AGCCAGCCAAAGAGAGAGAGCCGACCGGTGAAGATCCCCGGCTCCGAGTGGGCCTCGTGGTTATTCAAAGGGAAGCTCCGAGGCTATTTCAGCAGCCTGGGGTGGGGTTTTCCGAAGGCCTCTGAGGGGCAGAGAAGGGGAGTGCAGAGAGCCCGGATGCTAAGAAGCCCGAGGGCAGAAATAACCCAACTGTGACCCCCGCCCGGACTGGGGAGACAGTCAGGCACCCCGAGGGCCCTGGGGCCTCACCAACGTGCGATTGGCTTCCACCATTCAGCCTATCTCAATGCGGGGACGTGCACGCGCGCGCGCGCACACACACACACACACACACACACACACACACACACACACACACACAGCCCTAGCCCTGCCGGCCAGCCCAGCGCTTTCCGTGGTGCTGGGGAGCCCGGTGGTGTGCAGGACCGTGCGGGGCCCCCTGGGGATGCGGGGATGCAGCCTTGGCCTCACACGTGTGTGGGCCCAGGTCCCGGCCGCCCCCGCGGAAGCGCTCCAGAGCCGCCCAGGCCAGGCTTGCTGGTGCCCAGGGAGATGGGGCTACTTTGTAGCAAAGGAAATGAGGGAGCCGGAGCTGCGCGAAGAGCTCATGCCTTGGTTCTCAGGCGCTGCCAGCCCCAGGCCAGCTGCGAAGGTTCTTTTGCAACTGTCCAAACGCCCAAACTGGGGCGGATTTCGCAAGTGCAGATGGCAGGGAGAGACCTTGCCCTGTGAACTCCCGCCCGGGACGAGGAGCGGGCGGCCTTGCCGAGGACCAGTGGGTGCCGCCCTTGGGCCCCATAGCCCGGTGGGCGCTGGCTCTGCGGAGCGCCCCCCCCCCGGCCGGGGTGGCAGGGAAGCGAAGGCCCGCAGAGGGGGCCCTAAACCAGGGCCGCACCTGGCCGTCTCTGGCCCCCATGCCAAGCCTTCCTGCCCCCTCCTCACACCCAACCCAGCGCCTTGCCATCCTCCTTCCTTTCCTCTCCAGTCTTGTGGCGGCCATTCCCCACCCCCCAGGCGGATCCTTTGAGCTCTCAGAGCCTCCCTGGGGTCCCCGGCTGGAAAATGGGCACACTAACCCTGGAGAGGCCAGGAGAGCAGAACCCTCTGGGGACCTGGAGCCAGCGGCGTCCCTCGGGGCCTTCCCAGCGTGTGGGGGCCCTCCGTGTGCATCGGAGCCCCTCTCGGGTGGGGAAGCAGCTGCCCAGCCCCCTCCCCAGGGCTCCTGGCAAACCCTCTGGGCCTGCCTCCCTGTCGTCTCCGGCACTTGCTACAATATCCTCAGGGTGGCATTGAGGGAGGTTCCCGGCCTCCCTCCCGGACTCGCTGTACCCAGTGTCCTTCTTCTTGTACACAGTATCCTTTTGGGAACTCGGTATTTCCACCAACTGGGGCACTTGGAAGGCTCTCTGGCCCACCTCTCGAACCCAGGCCTCCCTCTCTTTTTTGAACTTCTTCTTCCGAAAAGGCAGGCGGCGCCTTCTTTTACCCCCTACTCTGGCCAGGGGTGCGAGTGCCCTCAGAACCTTCTCCGTTGCGCTGCCCTGGGACAAAGTTCCGGGGGGCCCTGCCTCAGGTACAGCTTGTCTCGGAACATCAGCTTCCCCATCTTTCAGAGGATCACCAGAAGACTGGGACGACCTCCCCCACCCCCCAGAGGGCCGTGGGAAGGCTTTGGGGAGGAGACATGAAGGGTCCCCCAGCAGGCCCAGGAGCGGAAGGGCAGCTCTCAAACAGGGGCCAAGGGTGGAGGAATGTGGAAGCATGATCTCCCCCCCCCCAGATTTCATCAGGGAGGGGGGGCCTGCTCTGTCCTCCCAAAGGTCACAGATGGCCCTTCCAGTAGGAGCAGCACCTTCCCCGGAGTGCTGAAGCCAAGAGATCTGGGTTCCAATCCCAGCCTTGGCCGAGTGACCAAGGGTCAATCATTTCACGTGTCTCCCATCCTCTTGCCTAATCCCACCCTTGCTCGCTGGTTGTATCTGAGCCATGGGGGAGGGAGTCATTCAGCTCTCTGATCTTCAGCTTCCTCTTCTGTAAAATGGGCAAATAGCTCTGGTGCCCTCTACCCAGTGCCCGAGGTTGGAGGAGGAAGAAGTGCTTGCGGAGTGGCCAGGCGAGCCATTTTTCCTCCCCCGGCCGAAGGTAACATGAGCTTCTGGGTCCAGCGGGAGGGACCCTGGTGCTGCCTGGAACAGGGAGAGGAATACGTGGGAGGCCCCACAAGGCCTCCTTGGGCAAAGCTCACCTGGCCCTGGGGCAGGTCTAAATGGTGCCTCCAGGCCAGGACAGACTGCACCCTTTCTGCCTCCCCAGGAGTCTCTGTGGGCTCGGCCAGCCGCCTCAGCCCTGCACCTCCCCCTGCCCCAGGAGCCCACGCTGCCCTTTCAGAAGCCACCCGAGCCCCCTCGCTGGCTAGCTTGGGTGGTGCTTCCTGGGCTTCTGGCCCTCCGGACGGGTTCTGCCACCAGCTGTTCCCCCGCACCTGTCAGTCCATCTCTCATCCCAGTTTGCGTACAAGCTCTCCCCCGCCAGCCCCCTCCTGCCAGGGTCTCCTCCCAGATGGCCCCACTTTGGGCCTCTGTCCTCCTCCTCCTCCTCATTTGATTTCTTTTCCTTTCCTTGTTTTTCCGCACCAGCAGCAGCAGCGCCCCCTCCTGATTCGTGCCAGCTTCCCATTTAGTAGCTGGGACAAGACGGGGCCAAAGGGAGAGGCACCCGTGGGTGGGCTGCGGCCCAGGGAGAAGCCTTCCCCGGGATGTCCTGATGTTTCTGCCCTGCTGTTGGGGGCAGGGAGGGCAGCAGCTGGGGGAGAGGGGGCAGGGCAGACTCGGATGTGTGAGTCTCAGGGAGAAGAAGCCCAGCACCCCGGGATACCAAGAGGCCTGGCAGCTGCCAAGGAGGCTGAGGGTGGAGGCCTGGGGATTTGGCTGGGGGGGGGGCAGAATCAGAGGACAGGTGGGGCCCCGTAAAGGGCGCCCAGGGATCAAGCGGTCAGCACCGCGGGCACTGGGACCAAGTAGGCCTTGGGCCGGTTGGCACCACATTCTCGCCTCGAGTGAGAGCCCCAGGAGCTCCAGCTCTGGTTGGCTCTCTGGGGGTCCCTCAGACGTCTGGGGGTTACCAGACAGGGGAAGGAGGCCTGGATTTTGTTCAGCAGAAAGCCAGTATGGCCCTTGGCAGGACTGGGAAGAATCCTTCCTGGGATCTGGCACCCGCTGGTCACCTCGAAGCTTTGATGGTTTGCAGATACCGACATCCCTGGGAAGCCCTAGCTTGGTCCGCCGTGGATGTTCCTGCAGGCACAGATAACTTCTTCCTCTCTAACTCCAGCCTTGACCTCTAGAACCCCTCCCCGAAGCCCGAATGGTTCTAGAACATCTTTGCTTTTTGCTCTGGAAGCCAAAGCAACTCGGTTCAGTTCAAGAGACATTTGGACAGGCAAGTCGGGCATGGGAAGAGCCTTGGCGGGTAGGCAGAGAACAAGGACTCCATTTCCCATGAAGCATGGGCCATGCCTGCTACAGAATCCCCAAGTCCTTCGCCCGGGCAAGGCACTGAAATCCAGGCAAGTCCAGGGGGAGAAGGAGGAGGCGGGCCAAGTCCCAGCTTCCTCGGGGTTCGAGGGCCCCGAGGAGAGCACTTTGGAGCTCTGCCCAAGAGCCTCGGGTGGAAAGGATCTGGCTTTGCTCGTCACCCAAACTCCAGAAATAGGCCGAGCCTGAGAGTACAGTGGGAAGAAGGGCGAACTGGCCATGAGCTAGAAGGAGTGGAGGGACTGGGCAAGAGGAGGAGCCAGCCGGCAGCCCACCCGCCCAGAGGTAAGGCGCCCAGGGCCTGGAATGCTTTGAACTCGGCCACGCTGAAGCCAGTAACGTGAGACTGTGTGTCTGTCACTTACCTATCCTGTAGAGATTTCTAAAAGGAGATCCCCTCCCCCTCCCCCTCCCTCCGCCGTGACATGGTTGGTGAACTTTAAGCAGCTGTCTGGGAAGGCCGAGGAGCCCCAGCGGCCGGGGGAGGGGAGGGCTTCCGCAGGAGAAGTCGAGGCTGAGGTCCCTGGGACAGACTTTGCAGAAGAGACGGGCCGCTCTTTCCCCAGCTGGTGGCAGAGGAAGGATAGCCTGTCGGGGGCTGTTTGGGACTCCCTCGAACCATGTGCCACGCAGTGGAAAATGGCTGCCTGTGTGAAGAATGGAGCCGCGCGGCCCCTTGGATGTCGTGCCAAGAGCGCTTTCAGAGGAGCCCCGCTTCCAGCAGTTGACGGCCCTGCCCGGCCTCCCGCAGCAGCCGCCCCAGCAGCCGCCCCTTCACCCGATCGCCTTTGAGTGCCCTGCGCCGCCTCTAACAGCCCCAGAATTGGGCAGGTTTTCCGCACGGAGAGACCCGTGCCCGCGCGGCGAGCCTTCTGACCACGGGAGAGTCAGCCGCGCTCCTGCCGGGTGCTGGGTGCCAGGCCCCATGCTCTGGGCGAGGGGGAGCTTACGGCTTTCTAAATCTCTTCTTCCACCCAACAAGTCGTGTCCCCTTACCAATTGTTCCCTGAAATGGAATCCTACCTCAGGTGGGTGTGCATGGGGAAGTGGCTTGTCTTTCAGCGCCTCAACTTCCTTATCCGTAAAATGGGGATAAGAGACTCATGGCCCCTCCCTTCCAGCATTAATGGGAAGATGCTTTGAAAACCTCAAAGGGTCAAATCTTTGCTCAGACTCTTCCTAGTCGTGTGACCCTGGGCAAGTCATTTAACCCCCGTGGCCTAGCCCTCACCGCTCTTGTGCTTTGGAACCCATACACAGTATCGATTCCAAGATGGAAGGGAAGGCTTTGGGGAAAAGCCCAGACAAACCATAAAGGGCTACTGACTGACGTGTGTTAGTCCTCGTTGCTCTGTAAAGCCAGACAGGACAGCCTTTTCCCTGGCCAAATTTGGGCCCTCAGAAGCCTCTTCCTAGCTAGTGGCAATCCCGGCTTTCACTTTGGAAGGAACCTGAGAGACTCTAGTTTAACTCCCTCCTTCTCTAAAAGCTATGGCTGTTGTTAGCGAAATGTTCGAGGCCTCACCTTTCATCTTAGAATCAAGCCTGTGCACTGAAGGCAGAAGAGGCATAAGGGCTAGGCCATGGGGGTCAAGTGACTTGCCCAGGGTCACACGGCTGGGAAGTGTCTGAGGCCAGATTGGAACCCAGGACCTCCCGTCTCTGGGCTTGGCTCTCCACCCACTGAGCCGCCCAGCTGCCCCCTAGCTCCCTCTGTGTTTCCCATCTATCTATGTCCCTACTGTGCCCGCTCGGCCGGGTCCAGTCCAGTCTGGTCCAGCCCTGCCCAGCCTAACCTAGCTTCTATCTTCCCAATCTGTTGATAGAGGCTCCCGAAGTTCAAGAAATGGCAATGGCCTGAGCAGCTTAGGTTACAGAGGGGCAAACTGAGGAGCAGAGAGGAGAAGGAACTGGACTAACAGGTGCCAGAAGCAGGCTGGGAATGCGGCTGCTCTGGGTCTAGACGGGCCCCCCTTCCTTCTTCTGGGAAACGAAGAGTCGGAGCAGGCCCTTCCTGCTGCCGGTGGCAAGAAGGGGACCAAATCTGAGTGCGAGTGTGTGTGTGGGGAAGGCTGCTCCCAGGCCTCCCGGGCCTTCAGGGCCTGCAAGCTAGCTCGAGCCCGAATGAGAGGCGGGTGCTCTGGAAGGGGCTGAGCTCCCCAGGCGGAAGAGGCGGCTCCCCAGCTGTCTCTCTGTGCCCGCCTGGGTCTCTGCCTGGGCCTTCTGGGGCCTTGGAGAGGTACTTCCAAAGCGAGGCAGCTTTTCCCATGACCAACACCAGGAAGGCCAGCCGGGGGCCGCCAGTGCCAGGGAGCTCCTTACCTCTCCAGGCAGCCCGGGGCTCGAGCAGGATTCTGGGCCTGCAGCCCCTGGACAGTTCTCCGAGCACTAGAAAGCCTCCAGATGTGAGGCCCTACGTTGAAAAGCGTTATTCTGTGGGAGATCCGGAGCTTCGAGGGCCACCAGACCGCCAGCCAAGGGGCCGGGCCGGGCCCCAAGCACTGTGAAGAAGTTGGCCGCTTCTCCTGCCCACGAGGGCTGCTGCTGCTCCAGGCGCCTGCTGAGCCTCTGGGCTCTGCCCGCAGACCCCCAGACCCCCGGACGTGGGGAGTCTCCCTCAGGGTTTGGTTGGGGGGGGGGAGAGCCAGGAAGACCCAAGTTCAAGGCCTGCCTCTGGCCCACCTTGGCCAGGTGACCTTGGGCCAGTCACCTTACCTCAGTGCTCGAAGCAGGCCAGCAACACAGGAACACAAGGAGTGGGGAGGGAGGAGGAGGAGGAGAGCCTGATGAGGGGGAGGGGGAGGATGATTCTGTTCTTAGTGGCTCAGTTATAACCTCTTGCATGGGTTGTACTTAGCCTTTAAAACCAAGGTTCGTGTCCTTCTGCTCAGGTTCAAATTCTGCTCTCAGGGTTCATGCCCTTCTGGGCTTGGAAGGAAGGAACTGGCCCTGCAGCCAGAGCACAGGGAGAGCCCTGGGGGGGGGGGGGCAGGGAGCCTTATGAGCACACAGAGCCAAGCTGGGAGGGGCCTGGGCTGAGCCTGGGAAGGTTTCTCTCCCCTGCTTCGCAGCGCCCCCTTCCCAGGGCAGCCCAGAGCCCAGAAAGCTGCCTGCCCGGGAGGGCACACAGTGCCTCCCCTCTGGCTCCGGGGCCTGGCATGGCGGCCTTGCAGGTGGCCAAATCCGAAGGCAACACGGCTCATTGGGTGGGGCTCGACAGTCAAGAAGGTGCAGGTTGGGATGCCACCCGCTTCCCCGCGGGGTCAGGGAGAAGGAGCCAAGGTCCCCGGGGGGCCACCAAAGGCCTCCCTGGCAGGCACCCTGCCCGCCCCACCGTGGAGGGGCTGTCAGCTGCTCGGGGGCTCAGACCCTCGTGTGCCTCTGGGGCTGCCCCTGCCACGTCTCCTCTGCTAGTTCGTGGCCATGCCAAGGAGAGTGGGGGAGGGCCTGTCCCAGCTCCTACATCAGAGGCCCCTCGTGGGGCAGGCGGTGCCCTGGCTGCCCTGCCCCCTCCCCTCCAGCCTAGGCTCTGTCCGGATTCCCCGGGCCAGCGGGATGGCCGGGCCCCTCTCCCCAGCCCGGGGTGCTCCCAGGTATAAACCGCTCAGCTCCCCGGGGCGCCGCCTCGGCAGGGGGCACGCTGTTGCACCTGGGGGGGAGGGGGAGGGAGGGAGAGACAGTGAACTTCCCCGGGACTCAGCCGCCGGTTAGGTAGTGCCCAAGGATAGGACGTTGGGAGTGAGGGCGGGCGAGAGGGGCGGAGCCAGGCGCAGGGACCAAGAGGAGCGCGAGCTGGCCGGGCGCGGGAGTGGTAGGAGAGGCAGCCGAGGCAACAGGGGCAGCCGAGGCAGCCCAGGAGGGAGGCTCCGAGAGGCGCACGGAGGGACGGGGGCAGCCCGTGCGCGAGCTGTCTACTCTCCTGTAAGTTGCCTTTTGGCCCGGGGCTGGCAGGGCCCGGGGCTGGCAGGGCCCGGCTCGCCGCGGAGTCGTCCCGGGGACCTGGCACTCGGAGGAGAGCCGCTGTCCCCCGCGAGCCTCTGCCACGTGCGGCCGAAGCAGCGGGCAGGGCCGCTGGGGCCGCCCGGCTCTGCCATCCTCACCCAGCTCCCCTTTGCAGGTGCCGGTGAGAGCTGTCGCCCGCTGCCCCGCTGCCCAGTGCTCCATCCCGCCCAACACCTGAGCACTTCGGCAGGTCCGCAGGTCGGGCGAGAAGGCGGGGCGCCTCTGGGGAGGTAAGGCGGGACCACAGGGGCGGGAGGGGACGGGCGCCAGACCCCGACCAAGCGGCAGGTCCGGCGGCCGGCCGGTGAGCCGCACCCGCTTGACTGCCGCGCACGTAGCGGCCCGAGCGCTCACTTGGCGCCTCTGCGCTCCCGGACTGGGCGAGCTCCGTAGCAGTAAAGCCGGGCAAGTGCGAACTGTTTAGGCCGGCCCTCTCCCCGCTCAGGCCTCCAGCGGAGGTGGCCTTGGCGGCGGCTGCCCCCTCCGCCGCCGTCACTGCCCCTGCGGCTGGGCTGGAGCCCCGCTGCACGTGTTGGGAAACTTGCGTTCCAAAGCACTGGGAGGGACAGACGGACAGACGGACCGACGGGAGGAGACGCAGAGACCGAGCCCTCGTCCGTCCCAGGCTCCGCAGGCCGTGGGGAGGGCCAAGGGTGGAGGGGATGGAGGGGCCGCGGCGGGGTCTCTGGCGCCCGAACTCCGCTCCTCCGGACCCCCCAGGCGTTGCAACACTCGTACCTAGGAAACCTCTCGTGTCCGACTCCTCCCCCCGCCCCCCCTTTTTTTATCAGAGAGAGAATGTGGCAGCCCCGAGAGGTAGGAGACTTGCCCAAGGTCACTCAGCTGGGCAGAGGCCCGCCTGCATTCTTGGGGCCAAGCAGCGGTGGGGGAG
>NW_025343614.1:0-1791 GCF_016433145.1 Gracilinanus agilis
TAATAGTAGGGGACACCAAGAGAAACTTGAGTGAATAAGAAAAATAGGATATTCTATTACACACAAAGAGGGCATGGGAAGGAGAGGGGACAAATACTATTATAAGAAGGAGAGGAAGAGAGCATTAAGAAGTAATATGTAAAACTTACTCACAGTGTAATCAACCCGGAGAGGGAAGAGTAGCTATACTATCCATTGGTACATAAAACTCTTATCTAACCCTACTGAGAAAGTCAGAAGGGATAAGCCAAAGGGAACAGGGGAGTGGGAAGGTCAAAAAAGGGAGGGGAGAAGAAGCGGGAGAGAATTCATTAGGCCTATAAAAACAAAAATAGGGGAATAATAAGGGAGGGGATACAAAGGGAAGTTAATCAAGGGAGGGGATAAGGGATAGCGGGTTAATAGCAAACCACTGGTTTAAAAGGAAATAGTTTAAGAAGAAGGGGTAGGAATAGGGGAGGATATGGAAATGTCAGGGACTGCACAACTTATAATTATAACTCTGAATATGAATGGGATGAACTCACTCATAAAACGGGAGCAAATAGCAGAGTGGATAAGAAACCAAAATCTTACAATATGTTGTCTACAAGAAACATATATGAGGTGGGTAGACATACACAAGTTTAAGGTTCAGGGCTTGAGCAAAATCTTTTGGACGTCAAATGAGAAAAAGAAGGCAAGAGTGGCTATTATGATTTCTGACCAAGCCAAAGTAAAAATAGATATGATTAAAAAAGACAGGGAAGGTCACTACATTATGATTAAAGGCAGTATAAACAATGAGGAAATAATAGTGCTCAATATGTATGCACCAAGTGGCATAGCATCCAAATTCATAAAGGAGAAACTGGCAGAGCTCAAGAAGGAAATAGATAGATAGTAAAATGATAATAGAGGGAGATCTAAATATTCCTCTTTCAGATCTAGATAAATCAAACCAAAAAATAAATAAGAAGGAAGTAAGAGAGGTGAATGAAGCCCTAGAAAAATTAGATTTAATGGATATGTGGAGAAAAATAAATAAATAGGGACAAAAAGGAATACACCTTCTTTTCAGCTGCACATGGTACATTCACAAAGATTGACCATGTAATAGGGCATAGAAACATTGCAAACAAATGCAAAAGAGCAGAAATAATAAATGTAACCTTCTCAGATCATAATGCAATAAAAATAATAATTAGTAAGGACACTTGGACAGGCAAATCAAAAACTAATTGGAAATTAAATAATATGATTCTCCAAAACCAATTAGTCAAAGAAGAAATCATAGAAACAATCAACAATTTCATTGAAGAAAATCACAATAATGAGACATCCTACCAAACTCTGTGGGATGCATCCAAGGCAATACTCAGGGGAAAATTTATATCCTTGAATGGATATATTAACAAATTAAGGAGAGCAGAGATTAATGAATTGGGTATGCAACTCAAAAAATTCAAAATCCCCAGATGAAAACTAAATTAGAAAAACTAAAAATTAAGGGATAAATTAATAAAATTGAAAGTAAAAGAACTATTGAATTAATAAATAAGACTAGAAGCTGGTATTTTGAAAAAAAAACAGATAAAATAGACAAAGTACTGGTCAATCTAATTTAAAAAAAGGAAAGAAGAAAACCAAATTGACAGTATCAAAGATGAAAAGGGAGACCTTCCCTCTAATGAAAGGGAAATTGAGGCAATCATTAAAAACTATTTCGCAACATTATGTGGCAATAAATATAACAATTTAGAAAATATGGATGAATATTTACAAAAATATAAACTGCCTAGATTAACAGCA
>NW_025343615.1:0-5487 GCF_016433145.1 Gracilinanus agilis
CTCTCTCTCATACATGCTCTCTCATTCTCTGCCTTTACGTACCGCATCTTCTCTCCTTGCCTGGTCTTAATTATTTACTCTACTAGCTCCTCTGTTGTTCAATTTTTTGTAATAAAGCTTGTTTTCTCAAAATGGAGTCAATTCAAGTCATCAGTCAATTCTTTTGGTAAGACCCAATTAGCATTAACCACATTCATTCATTCTAAGGTAGAATGGTGCTAAAGGCTAGGCAGTGGGGGTGAAGTGACTTGCCCAGGGTCATCCATGTAGGAAGTGTCTGAGACCGGATTTGAACCCAGGACCTCTGGTTCTGGCTCTTTTTCACTGAGCCACCCAGCTGCCTCGCCAACCCCTCATTTTACAGAAGAGGAAAATGAGGCCCAAGGATCTTTAAGTGATTTGCCTAGCCCAGTGGTTCCCAAACGTTTTTGGCCTCCCGCCCCCTTTCCAGAAAAAATATTACGTAGCGCCCTGGAGATTATGAAACTATTCATTGAACTCAGAATAGAATGTAATACCAAAAAAGTGTGGCCATCACCACTCCCTGGATTGCTACAGCAGCCACCAGGAGGCGGTGGCGCCCACTTTGGGAATCACTGGCCTAGAGTCACAGAGCTAGTGCCAGAGGTGGGATTTGAACCTTGGTCTTCCCAACTGCAGATCCAGCATCAACAACATAAGATCCTCGATCACGAGCTGGAGAGGCCCTTAGTGCAAGCCCAAGAGATCTTCGCCCAAGAGGCCTGTGTATAGATTTCAGAGTCTAGGAACTCAGAAAGGAAAAGAAAAGACGTCTAAGTTTTCACCAAATCTAGTATTTCTCCCAATGACAAATTAAAAACAATATTCTGCTAAGAGCTTCATAGGACTTGTCAGACTGTCAAAGGGGTCGGTGACACAAAAAAAAAAATGACGAAACTTGCCTTACAGGCTCTTGAGTCCAACAGACTCATTTTAGGGAAACTGAGGCACAGCCATTTTAGACAGTTCGCTCAGTGTCACACACAGCTTATGGATTATCACCTGAGCCAGGTAGCTACTTTTGGGAAGGGAGCACAGAGAGCAGGTGGAGAGACCGACTCCAACGGGTAATGGGTTGCTGCATACCAAGGATGTAGGAGGGGAGGGTGTAGAGGCATGCTTGAGCAGAGAGGAATGCGGGCTGGACAGGACGAACTTTCAGGACAATTAATTTCTTTGAGGAGAGGGAAGTGGATAGAGAGGTAGCTAGAGACAAGAACAATTATTCCCGATTGGCTAGAAGATAGCTCCTCGTTTGAAACCACAGAGGCAGACTGCGAGCTTATTCTGAATCGCACAAATTCCTGTTCGGGGGGCGGATGGAAGAATTAAATAGAAGGCACAGTGGTGTCTCTCAGAGGGGCAGAGGTGGGGGCGGGGTGGGAGTTGGGGGGACAAGCATCACCTGAGGGAAGCCAGAGAAGTAGAACTGAATTGTGGTATAAGCACTCACTACAGTGCATGGTGCACAGTAGCCTTGTTGAGTGACTCTAAATGTGGTCTAGATGGGTTTCTGTCTCGTATGTGCTGTGCACGCTCAGGAGGAGAACCAGGCATGTTTATTTTTTTATTTTTATTTTTTAACCCTCACCTTCCATCTCGGAGTCAATACTGTGCATTGGTTCCAAGGCAGAAGAGTGGTGAGGGTGGGCAATGGGGGTCAAGTGACCTGCCCAGGGTCACCTGGCTGGGAAGTGCCTGAGGTCAGATTTGAACCCAGGACCTCCCGTCTCTAGGCCTGGCTCTCCATCCACTGAGCCACCCAGCTGCCATTATTATTATTATTATTATTATTATTATTATTATTATTAAAAAAAGAAACCTTCCCTTCCCTCTTAGAATCAATACTGTGCTTTGGTTCCAAGGCAGAAGAGTGGTAAGGGCTAGGCAATGGGGGTCAAGTGACTTGCCCAGGGTCACACAGCTGGGAAGTGTCTGAGGCCGGATTTGAACCCAGGACTTCCTGTCTCTAGGCCTGGCTCTCAATCCACTGAGCTACCCAGCTGCCCCAGGCATGCTTATTAGGAACTGCAGTCCCCTAAAAATAGCACTGGGAAATGAGAGTGGGGCTGACACCCACAGGCCTGGACCCTGAAAAAATGTCAGCCACACCTTGGTAACATCTTTTCTTGTGTCCTTTCCACCTGGACTCATTAGGAGCTCATGTGGAAGTGACGGCAGAGACTGAGGGTGTTGAGGGTCCTGCTTTGTTGTATCTCAAATGACAACAGGATTCCAGGCATAAGTCTCCGTGGCCTCCACAGGGCCCAAGGTCTCTGTGGAGGGAGGGCTGCCCACGTAATAAGAGCTAGTAGCAATTGGATCAAGCTTTACGATTTACATGACACTTCACAGAGGATTCCTCACTGGACCCTCACAACAACCCTGTGAGGTAGGTGTTACAATTGTCCCAGTTTTACAGAGGAGAAACTGAGGTTGGAAGAGGATGAACAACTTTCCTAAAGTCGCCCAGCTAGTAAACGTCTCAGGCCGATATTGAACTCAGGTTGACCTCTTTCCAAGACTACTGTGCCAACAGGCGACCACTAATGAAAACTCGATGTTTCCTAGGAAAGTGATGAGCGTTAGGCAAGAAGGGCACATCCCAGCCTTAGCATGGAGGGCCTCCAAGAAGCACCACGCCGGCAGCCTTCTGGGGAGATCCAAAGCCATCTGACGTTGGCTATTCTCCAGTGAGCTTGAGAATATCCAACGCAAGGAACGAGGCATGGGCTATAGCCAGACCCAGGGAGCGACACACAGAATCCACTTAGAAGATACTCGGATTTTGCTAGAAAAGCGTCAGGAGGCTGCCCCCTGCTGACACCAACAGCCACCTGAACTGTCAGTTGGCAGCAGCATCAGGGGCATCCCTGATCCATGTGCCTCCCTCAAAGGGAGAAGACAAGGAATCTCTGAATCTAAATAGACTGTTGGGCTTCGAACAAGAGAAGCAAACTGGACGAGCACCACATGCCAGGAGGGTAAGATGCCCCCTAGGCAGCCAGTGGTTTTTAACATCATGCCCACACACGGGGCACCTCCACAGCAGAGGGAAATTGGAAGGAGATGGCTTTGTCAGCCCAAGAGGATTCTACTGATTTGAGTGCAGATCCTAAAGAAACTGGGGCGAGGGGCAGTATGAGTACCCGCCACTCCAAAGATGGCCAGTGGCATGGGCCACTTGGATGTATCAGGGTACCGTGGTGGTCTCCTTGTCTTTTTGGAAGACGATCTTTACCGGTGCCTTGCTTTAAGCTCACACTCAGTTCTGACTCTTGTCCCTGGCCCTCACCCCCATCCCTCAGCTGTTCCTTGGAACCGAACCCTCCATTGGAACAACGAAAAACCATTCAGCAAGAACCACCGATTCAAAGAATGCCCAATTCTGATTCTGGGGGGGAAGGGGGAGGGGCGGGTCATTCTCTGTGCTCTGGGACCAAGGTGGGTTATTACAATTCCTCTTTAACAATGTTCTGCACATTGACCTTATTGGAGTCACCGCATGTTATTTCCTCTGGTTTGGCCCACTTCGCTCTGCATTCAGTTCATAGAATTCTTGCCATTGGCCATAAATTCCCCCAACTGGCTGTTTCTGCTTTGGATGGAGATAGTGATTGACTTGGTGGAGGAAACCCCCTGGTGGCGGCCCCTCAGACGTTTGGAAGCCCAAGCCCTGCGGCCCGGAGAGAGGCGGTCAATAAATAGCTTACCCAGAGCTACGTAGTAGTAGTAGAGCTCCCTGGCTCTGAAGCAGTCTCTGCATTCCTTACTACCCAATAGTATTCCGTTCGATTCCCACCCCAGTTTGTTCAGCCATTGGTTTCCTCAACGATGGGCACTCGATTTATGACCCCGAAATGTACTGCTCGGAATAGTTTGGTATAGACGGAACCTCTCCTGCTTTTTACATCTTTGGGAACACACGCTAATAGTGGCGATGCTGGGTCACGTGACTTTTGGGCCACAATTCGACATTCTTTTCCAAAAAGGTTGGCTCAAATCGCAGCTCCACCAATAATGTATAGATGTGCCCATCTTTCCGCAGCCCCAGACTCTGTGGATTCTTGGTTTGGAGCTCTGCTCCATGCCTGGGTCAACGCCCCCTCCCCAAATCAAGACTACCGATACTAATTGCTCGTCTAAGTGTTTGCCTTGAAGGCAATAGATTATGTCTGTGAACTCGTCTTTGCATGGTGGATCGCGAGGATAATTACTAGGGCGATAGGGATGCTTGCACAGCCCTGTCTTGCCATGAATATTTGTTCTCTTGATATTGTTGTTAATGTTAGAAGCCCTTTCCTGGGCGGGACCATGTCTTTCAACCTTAGGTGCTGCCCAAGGCTGTCGTGCCCATGGCCAGGGTTCAACGGATATGACAGCCAGTTTAGAGGAGAGTCACCTGCAAAGAAGCAGACTCGTTCACGGGCAGCTTTTTGTGTGTCTCTTGAGAAGGTGGCGTCCCCGGAAACTGCCCCTTCCTTCCCCCCCTCCCCCTCCCATCATATGGCAGTTAGAATTTCTATAGCCCTTTACAGTTTACAAAGTTTTTTCTTCACAAAGAAACCACAAGGTGAGTCAGGCAAGTTCTTCGTTGGCATACCCATTTTACAGCTGAAGAAATGGACTCCTGGTCCAGTCCTGTTTCCATTTCACCATGTAACCTTTCATATCATGTAAAGGCTCCCACATAGGAATCACAGAGATCATCGTGCCCAAGAAACCCTAGAGGATGATGGCAAAAGGGTCCGAGAGCCCACTTCGTTCAACGAAAACGCTACATCTGGGCAGACCAGGGCAGGCCATTTTTGACAGGTGGGAAACCGAAAGAAGGCAAGACAAGGTGCTGAGGCAGCCATGGTCCCCCCAGGTCATTGAACCCGTGCCATGGCACACATAAAACGGAGGCTGAGCCCTACCTGCCTTGTTCATTGGGAGTGACGGAGCCTGGCTGGGAGTCTTGGAGAACATCATTTTCCTGGAGTCCAACAGGAGGCGACAATACCCTGCAATCAGGCAGGCAAAGTTGGTGGCTTCGGGCCATTCCATCAACAGTACCAGAGGCTGGGAAGAAGATAGCAGAAGGCTAAGAATAAATCATTTCAGAGATAAAACGAATGTTATGTGTGTGGAGAGGCAGAGTGTGCAAGTGTTACAATACCCATTTTACAGATGTGAAAACTAGAGAGTTCAAGTGACTTGCCCCAAAGTAGAGGTGGTGTATGAGCCTACATCCTCCGACTCGAACTCCAACATTCCTGCCTTTCTTAGCCAGTGCCCATTGACCAAAAAGGGCAGTTAGCTGCAATCTTGATTAGGGAAAGAACTGACTCTCCAGACCTCAAAACCAAGTTCCTTGGCTGGGAACCTTCATTCTCCATGTGTACTACCCTTCCGCTACTTTTCAGCTCCCTCTTTTGCATTGCTTTCCCCCCATTAGAATGTAAGCTCCTTGAGGCCAGGGAC
>NW_025343616.1:0-3206 GCF_016433145.1 Gracilinanus agilis
GGAAGGAAGGTGAGGAGGTGAGGAAGGAAGGAAGGAAGGTGAGGAGGTGAGGAAGGAAGGAAGGAGAAGGAAGGAAAGAAGGTGAGGAAGGAAGGAAGGAAGGTGAGGAAGGAGGGAGGGAAAGAGGGAAGAAGGGAAGAAATCTTAGCTAATTAAGTATATACTAAATATTTCCTGGCCCCATTCTCCCAGAGCAAGACCTGTAACACAAATCCTTTGATGTTATAGGAGTATCCTGTGGAGCTTCCACATCTTTCTTTTCTAATGCTAATAGCTCAAGCCCCCTAAATGGTTCCCTCATGCACTTAAGTGCCAGTGAATAGTGCCCTACTTCCATTTAATCAGTTAACATCAAATAGCTTTTTTTTCCAAAGGAACATTTACTTAAAAGGACAAATGTGTAAACATTTCTCCCAACATGTCAGGGGCACACTCTCCCATCCCACTCTTTGTGGATAGTAGGCTTGGACCTAGCTCAGTTTCTATATAACATTGGTTCTACCAAGTTCATGTCCAAATATGGCATCGCTGTTGGGTGAGATCTTGTCTCAATTATCACTGGACTGAGCCCTGAAGGTTGCTTACTGTTTTGCGGGGCATCTATGCTGAACTAGTTATAAAACCCAGATGCTAGAGGTTCACTCTCCTGATTTGAGGAGGGTCTTCTCTTTTCTGATCTCTGATACAGAAAGCTACAGCCACTCCTAAGCATTTAAAAACCTGTACAATCTGTATCCTGGGGCAGTTAGGTGGCATAATGGATACAGAGTTGAGCTTGGAGTTAAGAAGACCTGAGTCCATATCTGGTCTCAAATATTTTCTAGCTATAAGTCCCCAGGCAAGTCACTTAATCCTGTTTGCCTCAGTCTCCCCATATGAAAAATAAGTGGAGAAGGATATGGCAAATCACTCCAGTATCTTTGCCAAGAAAAATCCAGACAGGGGTCACCAAGAATCAGATAAAGCTGGAACAATGAGCAACAATAGCAGGAATAGTAGAGAAGGACCAATGTTTGGTGAAGACAGTGGAATAGGATGTTTTATGTGGGTAGACAGCTATAAATTGGCAAGGAAAAGGGCCACCTCAATGTGAAACATCACAGATGAAGAAGATATCTGGGTGATCTGAGATGAGATGGAGAAAAGAGATCTCTGCAAATGACCTAGATTTTTTTTAACTCTTACCTTCCATCTTGGAATCAATACTGTGTATTGGTCCCAAGGCAGAATGGTAAGGGCTAGGCACTGGGGGTTACGTGACTTGCCCAGGGTCATACAGCTGGGAAGTGTCTGAGATCATATTTGAACCCAGTACCTCCCATCTTTAGGCCTGACTCTCAATCCACTGAGCCATCCAGTTGCCCCTTAGATATTTTTAGTGAAATATGCAGACAGCTAAAATGGTTGGGCAAGGAAAAGCTGCAGTGGTGATTGGGATGATGAATCAATTAGGGAGATATAAAAGGATTGCTTTGCTGCAATGAGTGCTCACTTGAGATTATGTAATATTAATTTGTCAACACAATTTCATGATTTTTCTCCAGCTTTGTTCAGCAACACATCAGTAGGAATGAAAGCAAAGAATGCTAGGTGTATTCCAAGGTTGGGATTTGGCCAGACATGGTCATTAAGAGGACAAATCTTCCTATATACTGAGTTTCCACTTCATTAAAGATTGAGCACTCTCTACTTTTAACTGAGGCTGGAGGGAAAGAGCAGAGTTATTGCCTGAATTCCCTTCCTCCCTCCTCCCCCTTTTATGGTCTCTGCTTTCAGGTCTGATGTGTAACAGAAATGGCTCAAATTCTGGTCCTGCCCATAGAGTGCTTTGGCTGGCGAAGGGGAAGAACATTTAAGCAACTTGAGTTTTCCCAACACAGAAATCTCTTTGTTTTTAACTGTTTTTTTTAACAGTTTTTAACTGGCTAATGAGAAAAGAGGAGACTCATCTCCAGCTGCTTAATATGTATCATCTGTGCTAGGGACTTCTTGTGTGAGTCGGGGGCAGGAGGGAAGAGGAAGGGGCAGGGAATGTTGCTGGCTTAAATACTTTATGAGAATGACAATGCAGATGGCCAGACGGTCAGGTTGGAGCCCATCAAGTCACCAAGGCAACAGGTTTCCAGGATGGGAGGGAGGAATGCCTTTGGGTGTGCACTCAAGCTTGTAGGTTTGACCCACGTGAATTGTGAGCCAAGAACAAGTCTCATAGTGGGAACTCTCTGATCAGCCAGTCCTAGAAGCAGCACAATCATAGCCCTGAGAGCTTTTAGCCAGAGATCTCAAAACATTTTTTTCCTGCTACCCCTCTAGCAACACTCCATAGATCTACCTCCTAAAATACTCCAGGGAGGAGTACCTATGCTAACTTCTGGGCTCCTGAACTAAGCTTTCAGGATTTCTTAACAGTCTCCATGCAATTTTGAATTGCAAAATAACAGAGCTCTATGAAAGGTGTTCCTCTTCAGTCTGGTCTAGGGGTTCTCAATCTTTTTTGTTGCTGTTGTTCTCTTTACTCTTTCGTTGCCCTATTCAGTATGATAAGAGGTAAATTCTAGAGTTTATCATGCATAAATATCTAAGAAATAGAATAATGAGATAAATTTCAATAGAATAAGAATTATTAGGGGCAGCTAGGTGGCTGACTAGATAGAGTGCGGGGCCTGGAGATTTGTCCCAGATTTCCGACCCTGGGCAAGTCATTTAACCCCAATTAGCTAGTCCTTACCACTCTTCTGCCTTGGAAATGATACTTAGTATTGACTCTAAAACAGAAGGTAAGGGCTTAAAAATTATTTAGCAAATATTCACATCCACTTTGGACAAACTACTTGTAGCTCTGGGTATAAGATATGAATAATATATAATAATGTATGTGATATTATACATCATTATTAATTATGTTATTATATGTATATGTGTGTATATATTGTATATATACATATATGAGAGAGAGAGAGAGAGAGAGAGAGAGAGAGAGAGAGAGAGAGAGAGACACAACTATATATATTGGGGGCTGGGGGGAACTAGGCAAGGGAATGTCAAATGAAGTTCTGACCCTGGTATTAATTGGAGTCTTGGGGAAGAGAGCTGGGAGAAAACTATACAACTATTTTGTCAAAGACCTTGGGAATTATCCTGTCCCACTTGGGTATAAATACCACTGATGTGCTTTCTCTCTCTCTCTCTCTCTCTCTCTCTCTCTC
>NW_025343617.1:0-2579 GCF_016433145.1 Gracilinanus agilis
TTCCAAATGAAATTTGTTATAGTTTTTTTCTAATTCAGTAAAGAAGTTTTTTTGGTAATTTGATAGGTATGGCGCTAAATAGGTAAATTAATTTAGGTAGAATTGTCATTTTTATTATGTTAGCTCCTCCTACCCATGAGCAATCAATGGCTTTCCAATTGTTTAGATACAGTTTTATTTGTTTGGAAAGTGTTCATGAGCGTTTTTTAGCTTTTTGGGGTCCTAAATCTTGCTGCTCTCAGGAACAGGCCCTGGAGCTGTCAATGACTCGATGGGTGCCCCAAACTTGCTCTATTTCTTTTTAGCTGGCTTTGGCGCTATAGGTGGTGTGTGTGGAGGGGTTAGGGGTGGGGTGGTTGCTCAGCCCGTGATTTAGTGAGAGCTGATTCACCCCTTTATAGCATGGAAATGTCCTGATTCCATGTACCTTCCACGCTGCGCCCTGTTGTGGGGTTCCTCCGTTCGTCTGGACTTGTTTTTATGTTCCCTTGAGGAGTTTTGTGTGTTTTGGTCAGGAGAGGTTAAGAGCTGCTTCTTACTCTGCCGCCATCTTAACATTAACTCCCACAATTAATATTTTTATCAAATTGTTTATTTATGTGAAGAATATTTTATATTTGTGTATATATAGTTGCTAGGTTTATTTGGTATTCAACTGGGGACTTTAAAATTTGTTCTTTTTTTAGTTGCACTCCTAATTCTTTGGTCTGTGTTATTTTACACAAATTGTAATCAATTAGAGATATAAATGGACCCTAAGTACTGATTTGGATGTATATCCCATAAATTTTGACATGTCTCCTCACTGTAATTTTATTTAGTGAAGTTATTTATTGTTTCTGTTTTATTCTTTGATCCATTTTTTCTTTAAGATTATTTTATTTCCCAATATTTTTTAGTCTTTCTGTTCTTTGTTGAATGTATTTTTGTATTATTATTTGAAAAAGTATGCATTTAATATTTCTTCTTTTATACATTTGGTATTAAGATTTTTGTTTCTTGGTATATGGGCAATTTTTGGAAAGAAGCCATGTATTATTGAGAAAAGTGTTTTGTGTTTCATTTTCCATTTGGCCAGTCTTTCTCTTTAAAGAGTTATTTTCTTTAGTGGGTTTTTTGTTTTATTTTGTTTTTTGGTGGGGAAAGGGGTTGGAATGGGTTTTATTTCCATTTGGGCCATTCTATTCCTTAGGAAATTATTTTCTTCAATGTATTTTTGTGCCTACATTCTTTTTGGGCTATTCTAATTTTTAGGGAGTTGATTTCTTCACTATTTTCTCCCTAGTTGTTGAGTTTTTCTGTCAGGTTTTTATAATTATTTGAGTTGAAACATCTTTGCAAGTTCTCAAAGGGAATGGGGGGTAGTTGACATCTTTTTATACTTTTCTTTGAGGTTTCACATTTCCTTTTTGGTATTTTTCTCCCTGTTACCTTATCCATCCCTTGAGATTTTTCTCTGTTCCTGAGGTAAAGAGAGCACTGTCCCAGACTTGCAGAGTATTCTTCTCTTGAATTTGGGTTAGGCCTGGCTGTCTTTGTTTCCCAGTGTGTGGATCAAGGGGATAGTCTGCTCATTTTTCTCTGGGGAGGCTTGTAACTGTTTTGTCCCGCTAGGTTCAGCTCTCAGTGTTACCAGTCATGGTGTTGTTTTGTAAGCTTCATCACTCTGCTGCTTGGACTGGGCAGGTTCCCTACTTCAGTCACTCAGCTGCATTATGACATAAGACCATATGGAAGTGCCTTGGTTTCCTGTTAATTCTGCTTATGTTACCTGTGCATAGTAGCTTAGGCTGGCCCATCACTATCCCACTCTACTGCCTCTGGCACTCTGTTGAAAGATGGGAGTTTGTAGATTTCCTGCCAATTTTACCTTTGTTACCCATATCAAGTGGCTTAGGCTAGGCTGGTCCACCACTATTTCCTCTATGCCCTTTTTTTTTAACATTTATTAATATTCATTTTTAACATGGTTACATGATTCATGCTCCTCCTTCCCCTTCAACCCCCCCAAGCCCCCCCTACCCATGGCCAGTGCGCATTTCCACTAGTTTTGTCATGTGTCCTTGATCAAGACCAATTTCCAAATTGTTGGTAGTTGCATTGGTGTGGTAGTTTCGAGTCCACACCCTCAATTATGTCCACCCCGACCCATGCGTCCAAGCAGTTGTTTTTCTTATATGTTTCCTCTCCTGCAGTCCTTCCTCTGAATGTGGGTAGCATCTTTACCATAAATCCGTCAGAGTTGTCCTGGGTCATTGCATTGCTGCTGGTACAGAGGTCCATTACATTCGATTTTACCACAGAATGTCAGTCTCTGTATATAGAGTTCTTCTGGCTCTACTCCTTTCGCTCTGCATCAGTTCCCGGAGGTCTCTCCAGTTCGCCTGGAACTTCTCCAGTTTATTATTCCTTTTAGCACAATAGTATTCCATCACCCGCATATACCTCAGTTTGTTCAGCCATTCCCCAATTGAAGGACATACCCTCCTTTTCCAATTTGTTGCCACCACAAAAAGCTCAGCTATGAATATTTTCGTACAAGTCTGTTTATCTATGATCTCTTTGGGGTACAAACCCAG
>NW_025343618.1:0-9888 GCF_016433145.1 Gracilinanus agilis
TGTCTACATAGGGTTATATGTAATACTTGAGTATTACAAGTGGATTCTAACCCTCTCTCTGACACTTACTAGCTGTGTGACTTTGGACAAGTCACCTAATCTCTATGAGTTTTAGACCTTGCTCTCAGATTTCACATTCTGCTCTCTGTCAGTGGATCCACACACAAAAAGCTTGCTGACAAATATTCCTTTGCACATATATGTGCACATGCATGCATCCAGTCATCCATCCATCCATCCAATTCTGGCAGGCCTACGTAGAATGGACTAGTGGAAAGAACTCTGGACTCTGTTTCGGAACACCTGGGTTCTAGGCTTGGCACTGCAATTTACCAGCTGTATGACACTGGGCAAACCTCTTCCTCTGTTAAAGCCTTGTGATCTCTGCTTCTTGAAGTTGTCATGATTGCAGGGGAAACCATTTGGGATTTGGAACCAGAGGACCCGGGTTCGGATTTCTCCTATGACTCTTACTCCCCGGGGAAGACAAGAGGCTTCCACCCTATTAACTCTGTTTCTCACTCTGCCAAATGAAGAAGTCAGCAAACTACAGCCCAGGTCTGTGAACTAAAAATGGGTTTTACAAATTTAAAGACAATGAAACTTGATTTGACCATGTAAAAACATTCTTCGCTCAAGGCAAAACAAAAAGAGGTGGGTGGCCACCTCTGGCCTTCAGGCATGGTATGAGGACCCCTGGACTAAATGATCTCCCACAGTCCTTACAGCTCACAATCCACAAAGCCGTTTCTTCTTGCTACAGCCCAATCTTTTTCTGAGTTGTTTTGCTCCAGCTGATATGAAGATGAGTTTGTATTCTCTGAGCTCCCAGTGACTGATAGGAAGGATGGAGGCAGCACAGATGGGCAGCCCAACGGGTGGCAGAGGAAAGCAGCCTAGGTTTACAAATTGCTGTTGTTAATCCACAAATGATATTGGAAATTTGACTCTATGTGGTGTGTGTGCGCATGCATATGTGTGTTTGTGGAGAGAGTTGGGGAGGGGAAAGGGGGATTGCAATGGCCAATTACTTTTGGCCAATACCAGGGGATGTGGAATGGGATGAAGTAGGCCTTAATGAGGCCTCTGGGGGAAGACAACTGTATGTCCTTAATGGGAAGAACTACACTGGCCTACTGGCTTCAGACAATCTTTTACATTAGGCAACCCCACAAATTCTGGGCCTGGACTCTCCTGAGATTGTGGGATCATAAACCAAGAGCTGGAAGATCCCTTGGAGACCATCTAGTTTGACTTTTTTCTTTTACAGAGGAGGAAACTGAAGCCTAAAGAGATGAAATGATTTACCTAAGATCACCAAAGGTGATGATTTGTGCCAAAGGTGGGATTTTAACACAGGTCCTCTGATTCTAAGTTAAGAGCTCTTTCCATTGTACCAGGTGGGGAGAAGAGAAAAAGAAAAAAGAAAGTAAAAGCAGAAAGGGAAGGAGAAAAATCAAGAAAAGAGAAGAGAGAGGAATTCAATAATAATTAAATCTCTTCTTTGTCACTTCTCTATAACCTCAGGCCAGCAAGTTCTCTCTAGACCTCAGTTTCCTCCATCGCAAATCAGGGCATTAACCTAACTGCCTTCCAAGGGACCCTTGGACTTGACTATGTCATGATTCTATGACTCACAACCCCTTGTTCTGAGAACATGGCTAGGCTGTATAACTGGTAAATTGTTAGGAGGAGTGAGATACAAAGCATCATCATTAATCACATTTGCTTGGCCAGAATCAAGCTCTTCTAGCTTCTTCCTTCACCCAAGCAGACGTTTGTGCCTCCACAGATGGCATCTCCAGCTCAGCAGTGGGCTCCAAGTCCTCACCCACTGCTGGGGTCCACGTGCCTCCATCTCTGATAGAACCCAAGTAGAGCCTCTTGACTTTTGAGGTGTTGCTGCTGACATTTCACATGCTCTTGCTGAGATTAGACAAGACCTATGAATCACAGCCATGGCATGGTAGAGCTGGGAGGAACCTCAGAGGCCATCTAATCCTTCCTCCCACCCAGAAAAGGAATTCCTCTTTAAGACATCTCAGATAAGTGGTCAGTGAGCCCTGTGTTTTCATCTCCAGGATTGAGGAGTTTACCACCTACCAAAAGCCTTCCTTATATTGAGCTCAGGCCTGCCTCTCTGTAACTTTCCCTTATTAGTCCCAATTTTACTCTTTGGAGCCAGAGAACAAGTCTAAGCATGTATTCCATAGGGCAACCCTTTAGATACTGGATGACAAAGATTATATTTCCATTAGAGCTTTTCTCCAGGCAAAATATTCCCCAGTCTCTTCAACTAAATCTCACATGACATAGTTACTTCACCAGCTTGGTCACCTTTAGAATTCTAGAAATTCAGAAGTAGAAAGGACCTCAGTGGCCATCTAGAGTGACCTATTTCCAAGAAGAATCCCCATCATAATATGTCCAACAAATGGTCATCCCACCTTTGTCTGAAGGCTTCCAAAGAGTTTCAAAAAGTCCACTATCTCCTGAGACATCCCATCCCACCCTTGGCCAGCTCCAATTATCAGGAAGTATTTCCAATTATCAACTGAAACTGTGCCTGTTGCTCCTGTTTCTGGCCTCAAGGACCTAACTCTTCTTCCACATGGCAGCCCTTCACTTGGAGATAGCTATCATCATACACATACACATACATATACACATTCTCACACTGTATCTACTCTTCTCCAGGAGAAGTTCCTCCTATGGCATGGATTCGAGGCCCTTCGCCATCCTGGTTGCCTTTGTCTGGGAACTCTCCAACATCCTTCTAAAATATGACATCCAGAATGGCACATGATGCTACTAGAAGTTGTCTGAGCAAGGTAAAGAACAATGAAACAATTCCATGCCTCTCAAAGCAGCCCAAGGTCACATTTGCTTTGTGGCTACCATATCATGCTCTCAATCCATAGTGACTTTGCAACACACTGAAACCTCTAGATCTTTATTATATTTTTGTATTATCTATTTCATTTTATCTTATCTTATTGATCTTCTGTTTTTATATCACAATCATTTCCAAATATATCTTTTCCCTCTCCCCTATTCAGTAAACCATCCTTTTGGACAAAAATTTTAAATTAAAGACCATAAAAGCAACTCAGCAAAAACAAGCAATGCCTCAACCTTGAAAGTCTATGTGGTATTCCATATCCATAGATCTCACCTCTGTAGAGAGAAGACAGAGGTGCATTTTCTTGACTCTTCTCTGGAGCCAACCTTGGTCATCATAATCACAGCATTCTGGATGATTTGTCTTGTTGTTGTTTCCATTTATAATATTGTGGTCATTTTGTGCATTGTTTTCCTAATTCTGCCAACTTCACTTTACTTCAGCTTACATGTCTTCCCATGCCTCTATGAATTTTTCCTATCTATCATTTCTTAAAGCCCAGTAATATTCCACTATGTTCATGTACCACAATTTGTTGAGCCACTCCCTAATAAGTGGGCATCTTCTCTTTTCCAGTTCTGTGCTATTAGATACCACTATGAATATTTTGGTGTTTATGAGAATTTTCTTTCTGTCCTTGACCTCTCAGGAGCACATGCCTAGTATCAAGATGTCAGGATAAAACTGTATAGATGGTTTTGTCACTTATGACAATGATTACAAATTGCTTTCCTAAATGATTGACCAAAACCATAATTCTACCACCCCATCCAATCCCCCCTAATCTGTGCCTGTCTTACTGTAGCCCAACTAACACTGACTATTTCTGTCTTTTATCATATTTATCAATTTGCTGGATATGAGGCAAAACCTCACAGTTGTTGGTATTTGAATGTCTCATTAGTCATTTGGAACAATCTATCATATGATTGCTAATAGTTTGACATTCCCCTTTTAAGAACTATTTATTCATATCCTTTGAATACTTATTCATTGGAGAATGGCTTTTAATTTGTGTTGGTTCCCTTGATAGCTTGAATATCAGAATTTTATCAGAGATATCTAGTGCAAAGATTTCCCACCCAATCAATAGTCTCCCATCTTATTCTACCTGAATTGACATTACTCATACATTAGTTTTTCAATTTCATATAGTCAAGATTATCAATTTTATATTTTGTGATCTTCTCCATTTCTCATTAGATTAAGAATTCTTTCTCTAGCCACAGGTGCTCATTAAAGGAAGTATGTTTCTCTCTCTCCCCCATTGCCCCAATGGTATAACCATTACCATAATATTCATGTAGCATATCCATTTGGGGCTTATATGTTGTATGTGGTATAAAGTGTTGGTCTAGATCTAATTTCTGTCAAACTGCAATCCAGTTTTCCAAGTAGTTCTTGCAAAAAGTGAGCTCTTCTCTAAGTAGTTCTTTGTTCTTGGGTTATTGAGTTCAATCATTTTTAACTCTGACTTATCTAGTTTGTTCCACTGACCTTAGATCTTTTTAAGTAAATTGTCACCTACTATGTTTCCCACTCCTACTCTCGATTTGCTCCAACTTGTAAATATTCTTCCTAATATATGGCCACCAGAAATAAATTCAATACCCCTAAATGGTCTGACTAGGCCTGAGCACAGTAAGACTATTACCTGCCTTAATCTGGGTATTAGACCCTACCTTAATGCAGCCTAAGACCATATAAGCTTCAGGAAGACTTTAATGCTAAAGTCCACATAAAGGATCCCTCATCTTATAGGCATTAGGATGGCCAAGCCAGATTCTCTGGCCATGGAAAATTTGAAAGCATTTGCCTCGTTCAAAGGTATGTTCCTATCTAGTCCCTACCTCTTTTCCCTGAAGCATGGCCCAACAGGCAATGGCCATTAGTTGTAGCTGCATCAGCATTCTTGAACCTTTTGATGCTATTTAGCATTATTGCCACTAAGTGAAAGTCTTTCAACCAGAAGTGTAGACAATTCTCCCTCCTTCCACCACCCTAACTCCCTACTCTCCAGTGTCTCCCACATCTCCTAGGGAGACTTAGGAAAGAGGTGGAGCCTGGATAGCAACCTTCCTTTGAAAGAGGCTAATGCTTTCAAATTTTCTATGGCCAGGGAAGATGATTTGGCCATTCTACTCACCATAAAAGAGAAAGTAGACACAGGCTGTTCATTGGCCTAGAAGAAGCCTGTGCTGGAAAGAAGATTGCATCAAGGAGAAAAAGAGTTAGCTACTTCATTATCTAGCTGTGGCCAGAGCTAGAAGTACTACAACACTAGTACTGAAGAAGAATCAGCTCTTACTCTGGCCCAAAACTCTAAGCCAGTGAAATATGAGAATGTCAATAATTGTTGATTTGGCAAAGAACTCAGGGCCAATGAGATGTCAGCAATCAATCACTGGTTTGACCAAAAACTTGGAACCAGTGAAATATCAGCAATCAATCACTGGTTTGGCAAAGAACTCAGAGCCAAAGTGATATCGATTGTTTCAAGAACTTCGTGAGCTGGGTGTCAGGATTAGAAAAATTAGGATATTAAAGAAATACAATTTAAATAACTTTATCTAATTCTACCCCTGTTCTGTTTTGTAGCCTTGAATGCCCAGGAGATAACAATAACATTTCATTTCTATTGTGGTTCAATGTTTGCAAAGTGCTTTCATCAACATACCTCTGTGAGGAAGATAGTGCAAGAATGAACACGATTATCATCCTCCTCCCCATTTTATATAAGGAAACTGAGGTTCAGAGAAGGGAAGGGCTTACCCAAGGTCACACAGTTAGTACACATTTGAGCCAATCCTGCCTCCCAATCCAACACTCTTCCAAAAACACTTCAGAGATCTCACCCAAGCACATGCAAGGACAAAGGAAGAACTCAACATTAGAAGATAAATGTTTCATTAATGAAAAGATTCATTAATTCTTCACATTAAAAGATGGCAAATTATTTTTCTACTGCCATTTATCCATTGTTCTTCCAAGCTTTTCTCCTTTCTGCCTTCTTTCCATCAAACTTCCAATGAATTTGTTTTAATGAATCTTCTTTTCATTTATATCTAATGTCTATTTATTTAATCTCCCTTCGGTCCTTTTAATCATCCCTAGTTCCTTCTGTGTAGCTAGCTATCTCCAGACCCTTCTACTTGTCTTCCTTTTTCTCTTTCTGTCTCACCTTCTTTCTGTCTTCCCTTCCCCACACTCATTCATCTTGTGATTTGTGTCTACTTGTCAAAAGCTTGCCTCTTAACCTTTTGTTTCAGAGCCCCTTGCCTAGTTCTCAATTCATTCAACACCTAAATCTCTCAGATCCTGGGGCTCTGAGTCCTTGGGTAATCCTGAATGTTGCTGCCTTGCTCCAATAGAATATCCATTGGTCAGATAAGGTCAAAATGGATATATGATTTAGATATAAAGAGTGATACCATAACTATATTAGGGGAACACAAAATAGTTACCTAGCAAATCTTTGGAGAAGAGAAAAATTTATGACCAAACAAGAGATAGAGAGTAAGAAGTAAAATGAATAATTTTAATTATATTAAATTAAAAAGCTTTTGTACAAATAAAAGTAATATAACCAAGATTTGAAGTGAAACAACAAACTGAGGAAAATTTTTATAATAAATGTCTCTGATAAAGGTCTAATTTCTCAGATTTATAAAGAACTAAGTCAAATTTATAAGAATGCAAGTCATTCCCCAATTGGCAAATGGTCAAAGGATATGAACAAACAATTTTCAGATGAAGAAATCAAAGGTATCAATAATCAAATGAAAAAAATGTTCTAAATTGTTCTTGATTAGAGAAATACAAATTAAAGCAATGCTAAGGTACCACCTCACACCCATCAGACTGGCCAATATGGCAGTAAAGGGAAGTGGTAAATGTTGGAGGGCATGTGGCAAAATTGGGACACCAATGCATTGTTGGTGGAATTGCGAACTGATCCAACCATTCTGGAGGACAATTTGGAACTATACCCAAAGGGCTATAAAATTACACTAGGGAAGATGGCGGCAGAGTAAAGAGCAGCTGCTCAATCTCTCCTAACCGAAGCATACAGGACTCCTCAAGGGGACATAAAAACGAATCCAGACGAACGAAGGGACCCCACAACAGGGCGCAGCATTGAAGGTACATGGAATTGGGGCATTTCCACGCTATAAAGGGGTGAAACAGCTCTCACTAAAACATGAGAGGAAGAAGCCCCTCCCCCACCCCACACACCACGTACAGCCCAGAGGCCAACGAACAAGAGTGAAAGCAGGATTGGGGCACCCAGTAAGTCACTGGCAGCTCCAGGGCTTGTTCCTGAGAGCAGCAAGACTTAGGACCCCAAGTGGCTAAAGAACGCGCACGGACTTCCCTGAAGGATGGCGCGGGTGAAGACATTGCCCTAGGCACGGACAAAGATCTCGAGTGCAGGCTAGGACCTCGAGTGGGGACCCTGTACAGATGGGAACTCGGCTGTGGAAGTAGCCCCTGAGACTGCTGAAGGAGCCTTGGGCAGAGGGGAAGACCAGGGACAACCAGGAGGCTCGACCCCGAGAACAAGGAGACCTGAGCCCTTGGGAACCTAGAAAGCACAGACAGACCCTGAGTGTGAAGACAAAGCTGAGAAGGGGCGGGGCTAACAATGGCAAGCTGAGAACCCCAGAAGAGAAAGATCATCAAGAAGAAATCTGTAACACTCGACAACTTTTACACAGAGAAAATCCAGAGAACAGAGGAGGACAAACAAGTAATCATATCCAAACCTTCCCAAAACAATGAAAACTGGTCACAAGTTATTGAAGAGTTCAAAACTGAGATGTTGAGGAAGATGGAAGAGATATGGCAAGAAAATAACAGTTTAAAAGGCAGAATTTTGCAATTGGAAAGTGAGGCTCAGAAATCAAATGAACTGATAATCAAATTGAACACCAAAAATTACCAGATTGAAAAGGAAAACCAGTCCCTAAGGGCTAGAATTGAGCAATTAGAAGCCAATGATCTCTCAAAACAACAAGAACAAATAAAGCAAAGTCAAAAGACTGATAAAATAGAAGGAAACATGAAATATCTAAATGAGAAAGTGACAGACCAAGAAAACCAGTCTAGAATTGACAATTTGAGAATCATTGGTCTTCCAGAAAAAGCAGAAATTAATAGAAACTTGGACTCCATACTTAAAGAAATTATTCAGCAAAATTGCCCTGAAGTTCTACGACAAGAGGGCAATATAGACATTGAAAGGATACATAGATCACCCTCTTCCCTGGACCCAGAAAAGTCAACACCCAGGAATATAATAGCCAAATTCAAGAGCTTCCAAGTAAAAGAAAAAAATTTACAAGAAGCCAGAAAGAGACAATTTAGATATCAAGGAGCACCAATCAGGATAACACAGGATCTGGCATCCTCCACGCTAAAAGACCTCAAGGGTTGGAATACGATATTCAGAAAGGCAAGAAAGCTGGGCCTTCAGCCACAGATCAACTACCCATCAAAACTGATTATATACTTCCAGGGGAAAGTATGGGCATTCAACAAAATTGAAGATTTCCAAGTATTTGCACAGAAAAGACCAGGACTAAATGGAAAGTTTGATATCCAACCACAAAAATCAAGAGAAACATGAAAAGGTAAATAAGAAACAGAGGGGAAAGAAGGAAAACTCATAATTTTTTAAATTTGACTCTTTAAGGGCTTAAATAAGATCTAATTATCTGTATTCCTATGTGGAGAAATGCTATGTATAATTCTCTGTAGTGAACTCTATTCACTATTATAGCAATCAGAAGAATAATTCATAGGGAGAGGACAGAATACTAAATGGTCTAAGATGACATGGGGGTGGGAAAGAGGGGGGGAATAGTAGGGGACACCAAGAGAAATTTGAGTGAATAAGAAAAATAGGATATTCTATTACACACAAAAAGGGCATGGGAAGGGGAGGGGATAAATACTACCATAAGAAGGAGAGGAAGAGAGCATTAAGAGGTAATAATCAAACCTTACTCTCAGTGTAATCAACCCAGAGAGGGAAGAGTAGCTTTATTATCCATTGGGATAAAAAAAATCTATCTAACCCTACTGAGAAAGTCAGAATGGATAAAACAAAGGGAGCAGGGGAGTAGGGAGGTCAAAAAAGGGAGGGGAGAAGAAGGGGGAGGGAATTCATTAGGCCTTTAAAAATAAAAAGAGGGGAATAACAAGGGAGGGAGTAGAAAGGGAAGTAAATCAAGGGAGGGGATAAGGGATACCGGCTCAAAGCAAACCACTGGTTTAAAAGAAAATAGTGTAAGAAGAAGAAGTGGGACTAGGGGAGGATACAAAAATGTCAGTGAATGCACAACTGATAATTGTAACTCTGAATGTGAATGGGATGAACTGGCTCATAAAGCGGAAGCAAATAGCAGAGTGGTTTAGAAACCAAAATCCTACCATATGTTGTCTACAAGAAACACATATGAGGCAGGTAGACATACACAAATTTAAGGTTAAGGGCTTGAGCAAAATCTTTTGGGCATCAAATGAGAAAAAGAAGGCAGGAGTGGCTATTATGATTTCTGACAAAGCCAAAGTAAAAATAGATATGATTAAAAAAGACAGGGAAGGTCATTACATCCTGATTAAAGGCAGTATAAACAATGAGGAAATAACACTGCTCAATATATATGTACCAAGTGGTATAGCATCCAAATTCAAAAAGGAGAAACTGGCAGAGCTCAAGAAGGAAATAGATAGTAAAACCATAATAGCGGGAGATCTAAATATTCTTCTTTCAGATCTAGATAAATCAAACCAAAAAATAAATAAGAAAGAGGTAAGAGAGGTGAATGAAGTCCTAGAAAAATTAGATTTAATTGATATGTGGAGAAAAATAAATAGGGACAATAAGGAATACACCTTCTTTTCAGCTGCACATGGTACATTCACAAAGATTGACCACGTTATAGGGCATAGAATCATTGCAAACAAATGCAAAAGAGCAG
>NW_025343619.1:0-4713 GCF_016433145.1 Gracilinanus agilis
ATATATATATATACATATATGTGTGTGTGTGTGTGTGTGTGTGTGTGTGTGTGTGTGTGTAATATATACTTGGGAAACTTTCTAGATGTAACAGGAACTTAGCTTCTTCCTTATCCACAACATGGAATACCACACTCATTTGAACACTCATTTTTTGTTGTTGTTGAAAATCAAATTCAAACCCGAGCAATAAGTTCTAAAATTTACTTTCTTTTCAAAGATTCATGAATGTAAAACAAAAGTTCAAGTTTGGGAAAGAAAATGGGCGATATATTCGATCGCAATAGGTCTAAAGAAAAGAGCTTGCTCATGTAGTCACCATATATATCTGAGAAGTGTTATTTGTGTTTATATAAAAATTATAGAGTGGTTCTATGAGCCCGCAGTGGGGGAAGGGACTTTTAAAAGACAGTCAACTGGCATGTTTGCACTGGGTCAGAGGTTGAGTACAGTTCTTTAAATCCCCAGAGCAACATTTAGTTAATGCTGGCCTCTTTTTTCCCTCCCTGATCCCGTCCACGTTTGATTTCCCATTTTCTTTTTGACGGTTTGTTTCTGATTACTTAGAGTTGAGATATTTTAAAATTTACTCCGATTTTCACAAGACATTAACCAAAAGGAGTCATATTAGGAGATAGTGATGAGAGTTAATGATATATCTTTAGATAAAGCAGTTCTTGTGTGCAATCTGATCAGAGCCATCAGCTCATTTGTCATGGCTGAAGTGAAAATGTCAGGACCAATGAGTGTATGAGTGCTGAAGGGGGCGAAAGGGCTTTTGGAGACACTCTTGTGCTGGGAGTAGGCCATGGCTTAGATTCAGCTCTAGGGAAATGCTGGGATTAGCCAACTTTGTGCACAAATCCCTAGCATAACAGAATCAGTTGTGAAAAGGTGGGGAGGAGAGCAACAACAGCAATATATTGCTATAGAATTGTTTGAGGCAGGGGCACGATGTAACTGTGCAAAGGAGTAAGATATTTTATTACTATTACTTGAAGTGGTGTTTCGTACCGGGCTGCTTGAAAACATAAGAATGAGATTGGCACGGAGGGCCAAAGAACGGTTCAACATCTATTTAAATCTTTATTTTTAAACAATTAAGGTAATTATGATCTCAAAAAAAAAGATGTAAGGCTATTTTTCAGGGAGATCTTTTTTTGTGTGTGTGGCTCCTCAGATAACATTCAGCCAAAAGGTACATTAGACAGGACCATAGAATGGAAGTTAATACTTCATTTAAATAACAATACCTAGTACCAAGATACTTGTTGCATTGTTTAGTTAGTGCAAAACCAAGAAGCTAACCTTTCTTTGTGCTGTCTTCGTTCAGCAACCTTAATTGAAAAGTAACTTATTTTCACTAACTACAGAAGTTCTTATCTTTGACAGACCACGTCTAACAGATTTATTTCATTTTGGGTACAGTGAACTGTTCTCTTTCAGATAATGTGCCCATACAACCTTTTCTTATTTAATTCTATTGATTTACAGCGTTAACGTGAAATAATCTGATACCTGTTTCCTGCCCTTTGAGTATTTGTAGTCAAAGAGGCTGATTAGTTTTTTTTTTTCCAGCTCTTTAGCTGTTTTAAATGTATAATTATCATTGCATGTCATTTGATAGCTGCACTAATTGCTGCCAACCATTGTCTGTTTGCACTTAATGCTGAAACCTGATCAACATCCTGCTTTGGTTGATGTTTGGTGGTAAACTTTAATTAACTCTTATTGCATTGAAGAAGAGTTCAGTCTCAGTGCTAACTAATCATTTACCTTCATTATGTCCTGACAGCTCCACTTGTTCTTGGTCCTAATAGATACACCAGTCAGTAAATAAACCTGCAAACCTTCATGCCTTGAAGTTGTTCCACACTGATATTTTGCTGCTTAAAATATAAGATAATTGGCCATAAATGATCATTTAGTTAGTTCAGTACCTCGACTTTTGCAGGCACTGATCTCAAATTGCCTCTTTCATGCAAGACAATTTCATTTTCATAGAAATTGCAGATTTCAGATAACATTATTTCTTCAACATGGTTCCTCTATACATGCATCTTTTGAATCAATACAATTAAGCTTGTCTCCTGTTGGAATTCTTGTAATTATTTTTCCTGAAATACTTTTCCTGTAATGATATTGAAGTTAAAGTAATCAGGTTACTGGCAGATCATGTAAAATTCAACTCAGAATTGCTGACTGCTTGATTTTAATTTGTCTGACATCAAGTTTGTTTGAGAAGGGATAATATGTGGGTAAACCAAGGAGCTCATAATTATGGCTGACATTTGTTTGTTTATAATGAAATCTAATTAAAGTTCATACATTTTAAAACACAAAAGTTAATTACTGAATTGCTCACTTCACTTATGCACCGCAGTCAAATTAACTTTCAGTACAAAATATGTCAAAAGACTACTCATAACAAAAACAAAATGGCCAACTTAGCTTGGTTATTAAAAAAAATACTGTTATTTCATGCATAGAAGGTAGCTGAATTATACCTTGTTAAAAAGTAAGCGAAACCCCCTCATCCACTTAGACACAGTGTTCTTCTTAATAATAATTTTATAAAAGCTTAAATAGAAGGTAAAAAAGATTATAACTTTCTTAGGTAGGGATGATGTTTTTACTTAAAGATGCACAGAGAGAGAAGTGTTACGTACTGGTTCTTAAAAGTATGTAATCAGATATTTACCTTATCTTAGCTTCCTTTATTAAAACTTTTCAATTTATGTGAAGATGAGCATTATTAAAGGGTTAGGAATGTTTACTAGAATAACTGGCTTCTTGTTATTTTTATGCATCTAATTCTGTCAGGGTAAGCCTGCAAGCTAATGTTTTGTTTTGTTTTTAAATAAAAAAGAAACACTTAAATATTGGTTTCTGACATAAGTTTAGAAAGACTAACTGTTGTGTCACATCAATCAAATTTATTCTATAATTATTTTTAAAACTAAAGTTCAAATTGATTAAGTCAATGTTATTTTAAGGCTTTATATGAATAAAAAAAGCTCATTCTTATTTTCCTTTATTACATGTGGCACATATGAGTATTGATTGTTGTGCATTTACTATTTTTCTTATAAGTAGGCTGGACCTAGTGGTAAATCTTGAAACTTTAGAAGCTGTATCTTTAATGAGTAATTGAATTTTTCTCAATAGTTTTATTTAACTTTTTTTGTGACTCAAAAACATAATATTGTCAACACTAAGACTTTTTTCAAATGTGATGGATCAGATTGCCATCCTCTAAAAGCTAGAAATGGCAACATTTGGGGGAGGGGAACTCCATTGTGAACATGATTCACATATTTACAAAATTATTAAGGCAATAACTTTCAAGGAAAGAAAATAGAGTCTACGCTTGAGTATCATATTTAGTTGCATTTAAAAATGGAACTTTCAAATATAAGGGGATTTTGGGGGGGCTGGGGAAGGGTGAAAGGGAAAACGGAGAGACTCTTCTCTTTAATGAGATACTTGTAAAATTGAAAGTAATTTACATAACCTTTGAGTATTTTTGAAGTGTATATTGTATGTGTTATAATACCAGACCTGATTGATTTGTAGATTAATATTTATTTAGGAAAAGGAAAATCAAAAGGATTAAGCAGTCATCACTTTAACTCTTATGCTACTTTGCATAGAAGAGACAAAGGGAAGTGATTAATGCTTTAGGCTGGCTGGGTCACTATCATTCAGATGCACCTTCTTTCAAAAAAGAAAAGGGAAAAAAGTCGGTATATCCTCCCAGTATTGGCAAACAACAGCTTTCTAGTAATACTTTAGCTGATTAGGACATCCTTATCCATTAATGAAGCAATCACTACAAAGCCCTAGTGTCAGCTGGAATACTAGCAAAACAGTATCAAAGAAAGAATCAGAAAGAAGTACTGCACATAATTACAGTTCATGTCCTTGTCTCACACCAATGCAAACTATTAATTTTCAATTAGAATGAATATGGAAATTAGAAATCAAATGGATTGGTTAAAAGAACCCAAGTTTGTTTACAGAGGTAACATAAGTAATGGGCCCATCTTGAATACTGATGATGAAATTTTCTTTCCTGAAAAAAAGAGTCACACTGTACTGTAGTGTAGTTAATCTGAGAATGCTGATCCTGCTCTGAAAGAGAAGCATCTGGAGGAGTTTCATTAAAATTGTGGAAAGAAGAGAAGTAAAGCTGCTCTTCTTCCCAGCTATAATTAAAGAACCATACCTATTATTACTAAGATGATCCTTTCCCTAGTAGTGATAAAGCATGCGCACATATATGTACACATGTGCACATGTAAGTGAGGACCATCAATTAAGCCACAGACTGGAGGAGCTATGCAGAATGGACAGAGGGAGAGAAGGAGGAGGGAGAGACAGAGAGGGATAGAGAAAGGGCAGTGACAGAGACAGAGGAAAGGGAGAGGGGAGAAAGAAAAAAGAACAAACAGAGAAAGAACTAGAGGGGGAGAAAGACAGAAGAGAAAAGAAAGAAGAGAGGAGAGGAGAGGAGAGAAGGAGGAGAAAGGAGGGAAGGAAGAGAGTGGGAGAGGGATGGAGAAAGAGAGGGAGACAGAGGAGTGGGAGAGAGAGAGAGAAGAGAAAAGACAGACAGACAGAGAGAGAGAGAGAGAAAGAGAGAGAGAGAGACAGAGAGACAGACAGAGACAGACAGAGAGAGAGAGAGAGAGAGAGAGAGAGAGAGAGAGA
>NW_025343620.1:0-1429 GCF_016433145.1 Gracilinanus agilis
GAAAATATCACCAGGGCCTAATGGATTAAGTGAATTCTATCAAACATTGAAAGAACAAATAATCCCTATACTATACAAATTATTTGATGTAATAAGCAAAGAAAGAGTTCTACTAAATTCCTTTTATGACACAAATATGGTACTGATTCCAAAGCCAGGCAGACCAAAAACAGAGAAAGAAAACTATAGACCAATTTCCCTAATGAACATAGATGCAAAAATCTTAAATAGAATACTATCAAAAAGACTCCAGGGATCAAGAGGGTTATCCATCATGATTAGGTGGAATTTATACCAGGAATGCAAGGATGGTTCAACATTAGGAAAATCATCCACATAATTGACCATATCAACAATCTAACAAACAAAAATCACATGATTATCTCAATAGGTGCTAAAAAAGCCTTTGGCAAAATATAACACCCATTACTACTGAAAACACTAGAAAGTATAGTAATAGAAGGACCTTTCCTAAAAATAATAAACAGTAGATATCTAAAACCATCAACAAACATCATACACAATGGAGATAAATTAGAAGCCTTCCCAATAAGATCAGGAGTGAAACAAGGATGCCCATTATCACCTCTATTATTTAATATTGTACTAGAAACACTAGCAGTAGCAATTAGAGAAGAAAAAGAAATTGAAGGTATTAAAATAGGCAATGAGGAGTCTAAGCTATCTTTGCAGATGATATGATGGTCTACTTAAAAAATCCTAGAGAATCAACTAAAAGGCTAGTAGAAATAATCAACAACTTTAGCAAAGTGGCAGGATACAAAATAAATGTACATAAATCATCAGGAATTCTATATATTTCCAACACATCTCAGCAGCAAGAGTTAGAAAGAGAAATACTATTTAAAATCCCTTTAGACAATATAAAATACTTAGGAATCTATCTACTAAAACAAACAGGAATTATATGAATACAACTACAAAACACTTTTCAAACAATTAAAACTGTATCTATCAATTGGAAAAACATTGACTTCTAGGACAAGCTAACATAATAAGAATGACCATTCTGCCCAAATTAATTTACTTACCAAATTACCAAGAAACTTTTTTACTGAATTAGAAAAAGCTATTGCAAAGTTCATTTGGAAGAACAAAAGATCAAGAATATCAAGGGAAATAATGAAAAAAATATGAAGGAAGGTGGCCTAGCAGTACCAGATATCAAGCTGTACTATAAAGCAGTGATTATCAAAACAATATGGTACTGGCTAAGAGACAGAAGGGTGGATCAGTGGAATAGACTTGGGGTAAGTGACATTAGCAAAACGGTGTATGATAAATCCAAAGAGCCCAACTTTTGGGACAAAAATCCACTATTTGACAAAAACTGTTGGGAAAATTGGAAAACAATATGGGAGAGATTAGGTTTAGATCAACATCTCACACCCTACACCAAGATAAATTC
>NW_025343621.1:0-1219 GCF_016433145.1 Gracilinanus agilis
CTCTTACTCCACCAATCGCAGGCCCGCCGGCCTTGGCCGCTCAGGGGGCCCTTTTGCTCCAGCTTGCTGATGCTCCGGATGAGAGACAGCGCCGACTCCTGGGGGAGCGACCTTCGGGCCGCAGCTGCTGCTGCCCGGGCCGAATCCCGCTTCACTTCTCCTGGCTTGGGAGACCTGGCGGAGGCCAAACGCAGCGAGCCCGAGCCTGGCTGCTCAAATGAAACTTGGACTCGAGCTGCTGCCAGCCAGCCGGCCAGAGACAGAGAGAGACAGAGACGGAGAGACACAGAGAGAGTTGGCCAGAGACAGAGACAGAGAGAGAGACAGAGATGGAGAGACACAGACAGAGAGACAGACAGAGACAGAGATGGACAGAGACAGAGAGACAGAGATGGAGAGACACAGACAGAGAGACAGACAGAGACAGAGACGGACAGAGACAGAGAGACAGAGATGGAGAGACACAGAGAGACAGACAGAGACAGAGACGGACAGAGACAGAGAGATAGACAGAGAGAGACAGAGATGGAGAGACACAGACAGAGAGACAGAGAGAGAGACAGAGACAGACAGACAGACACGGACAGACAGACAGAGAGATAGACAGAGAGACAGGGATAGAGACAGAGACACAGAGACACAGAGACACAGACGGACAGAGACAGAGAGCAGTGCCTGCTTGTTCCTCCAGGAGTGGAGCCCTTGGCCCACCCTGCTCTGCTCCCCTGAAATGAATGCGGTTCAGCAGGGCCAGCCTATGGGCACTCTGACTGGCCTCCTGGGCCCTTCCCAACAAAGGCTGGAGGCAGAGAGCGTGCACTCTCCGAGGTCCCTGCCCTGCTCTGACTTCGCTCTCCTTCTACTCTGGCTGAAGAAATTCTCCCAGGCCAGCCGGGCCTTCCACCCAAGGCCCTTCCAGATTCCGGGGGGGATTCCTGGGGGTTTGCGGTCCTTTTAGGCCTCCCCGGAGGGTCCTCCTCCTCCTCCTCCTCCTCAGAATGCCTCTTCCTGCCCTTCGCTCTCTGACAAGGAGGCGACTCCTGGCTAAAGCCGAGCCCTCCCTCTCCCCGGAAGGTCTCCAGTCTTGGTCCCTCCTCTCTCGTCTGTCTCCCTGTCAGACGCTGCCCGCGAGCATGCCCAAGCGCTCCCACCCCAGCCCGGCTAGCCTGCAGAGCGGCCCGGGGCCCTCCGTCACCTGCGGCCCCTAGGAAGGAAGGAA
>NW_025343622.1:0-4385 GCF_016433145.1 Gracilinanus agilis
ACCCCCTGCCCTAACCACGCCCCTCACCCCTCCCTGTTGTAGTGTGGCCATGTAGCCACCAGAGGCCACTAATGAGCGCTCAAAATTTTTTTTTCTTTTTTCTTCCTCCTTTTTCCTTCCTTCTCTTCCCCCAGTGCACCATCCCTTGTAACAAAGAGAGGGAAAAAGCAGGTCAGTAAAACTTACCAATCCTGATAGTTGCTCAGCTTCCTGGAATCTCCCATCCCTGCAAAGAAGGGAAGGAGGTGAATTGTCTACCTTCTCTCCTTCCTTCTTTTCTCCAGGGCCAAGCTTGATCTGTCAAATTGTGGAAGAACCATAGATTAACAACAGCCATGAGGGATTTCAAAGGTTTTTCCTCCAAATCCCTAATTATACAGTTAAGGAAACTGAGGCCAAGAGATTACACAATGGATAGAGTGATGGACCTGGAATCAGGAAAACCTGAGTTTAAATCCTGCCTCATCCATTTACATGACCCTGGTCAAGTCGCCTAACCTCACTTTCCTCATCTGTAAAAATGGGGATCATAAAAGCCACAGAACATTGGGATGGAAAGACACTGTGGAGGTCTGTCTCAAACTCTTCTCTAGATAGAGGAGAAATTGGGGAAGGAAATCAGAGAAGGAAAGTGAGACGCTCAACATTTGTTGTGAGGATCAAATGAGAGACTTTTGTAAAGCATTTGGCAAACCTGTAATCAAAATGACTTTCCCAAGGTCACCTAGGCAGCAAATCTCAGGGGCAGGACTGGAATTCAGTTCGTGTGTCTCTTGCCAACACTCCTTTCCCTGCACCCCATTGCCTGGCCTTTCAGCCTTGCTCCTCTCAGCTCTGGCCCATATCCATCCCTCCAGTCATGTCTCCCATGCAGACTTGGGGCTGCAGCATGGGGGACCTGCTCCCCTTGCAGCATGTGCTCTGTTTTCCAGGCTCCTCACTTCTGCCCATGCTGTTCCCTCTCTTCAAAGGTCTTCACTCCATCTCTGCCTGGTGAAATCACTTCACATCATGATTAAGTTCAAATCCCAGCCAGTCAGGGTGTGACATTGGGCCGCCTAGTCCCAATTCTGGGCTCACCATTTACTCTTCTGAGAAACGGAGGCATCTATTGGGGTGACATCAGAATAACCTGCCCATACACCTCCCATGAACTAGTGGGAGAGGCAGAGGCAGGAACTTGGGTGTGAATCCCACCTTCATCAACTACTGGTTCAATGACTTTGGAATGACAAGGAATGGGCCTTGTCTTCCTCATCTGTAAAGTGAGGGGATGAACTAGATGGCCTGTAAGGTCCCTTCCAACTCTGTGATTGGATTCTATTAATTTGTGTTTCCTTCTAAGTGACCTTGGACTTGTCACTTCTCCTATGGGGCTCAGTTTCTTCATCTGTAAAATAGGAGGAACTTAACAGGATGACCTTCATGATCCTTTCCAGCTTTAAACATTTAATTTTATGTGTCCTTCAAGGCTCAAATGCTCTGTCATCTGTGAAGTCTACCCCAATTCCTCTTTACCCTCCTCTGCCAAGGTGGAGACCATCACTTCCTTCTTTGAATGCCTCTTGTCCTCTGTATGGGCTGCCTCGTGTGATCAGGATTTATGGACCCATCCTGCTTCCCTGCTGTGCCCTCAGATGAGATGAGGTGAGAGAGAGAAGAGCAGAGCCTGCTGGATTTCTGTTTCCTCTGCAGTGTAGCCATGTGTGGGGCTGTATCAGATGTTCCTGTTTGTTTACTATTGTGCAGCCCTCTTTGACTTTTCATGTCCCCGTTTGGGGTTTTCTCAGCAAAGATCCTAGAGTGGTTTTTCCTTCTCCAGCTTCTTTTACATATGAGGAAACTGAGGCAAAGAGGGTTCAGTGATTTGCTGAGGGCCACACCACTAGTCTAGCCTTGGTGCTTTATGCTCTGTACCGCCTAGCTGCCCCCTAGGCTTGTTTTAGGGCCATAGATTTTGGTTCAGAAGAGACCTTAAAGATTATTCTATCCAAATCCTCATGTTAGAGAGGAGGAGACAGGGGTGGGAAAGGGAAATGACTTGCTCAAGGTCACTTGAGCTAATGACAGAGGTGGGATCTGAACCCAGATTCTGACTCCAGTTCTGGTCAAATTCCCACCATCCCATGTTGCCTCCCAGAGCTCTTCTCTGCCTCATGGTTTATTGATGAATGAATGAATGAATGAATGAATGAATGAATGAATGAATGAATGGATTTGGAGGCGGGGAGTGGAGGTTTCACTGGGCCATTTGGCCCAGGAGCCACCTGATGGCAGGTGGGGGTCCTGCCCCTCTGAGGGTTCCCCAGTCCAGCCTTCTCCCTCCCTCTCCTCCCAAGCTGCAGGGCCATTGCAGAAGACGATGCCTTTGCAGTGGGGAAGGTGAGGAGCCCAGAGGGCCCCGATGCGTCAGGTCTCTGTTTCTGTGTTCAGAGCCAATGCCAAGTGCTGGGTAGATTTGTAAACCAGGTTATGAAGGACTCTAAATGCCTCAAGAATGAGTATTTTTATCCTGTGTTTGGAAGAGAACCACTGAAAATGCTTGAGCAAGAGAATGATAGAATGAGAATCATCTGAAAAAAAATCATAACATTATAAATTAAGAGTTAGATGTCACTTTAGTGGTCATAGTCACAGATTTAGAACTGGAAAGAGCCTCAGAGAACCTTCTCATTTGACAGATGAGGAAACAGGCACAATAAGTAACTCAAAAGACTTGCTCAGACTTGCTCAGTGCCACCTAGCCAGGAAATGTTTGAGGTGGGATTTGAACCAAAGTATTCCTGATTTTAGATCAAATGTCCAAGGTCATCAGACCCAGCCCCCTTATTTTACATATGAGGAAAGTTAGATGGTTATGAGACTTACCAATGGTCACATATCCAGTATCAGAGATGGGATACTTGGTCTTCTTGATATCAAGTCCAATATACTTTCCTGCCTCTCATTTGAGATAGAGTGCATTACCTTCTGTGGTCACCACTACTTATTTGTTTAGCCATTTTTTTAGTATTATCCAATTCTTCATAACCCCATTTGGGGCTTTCTTGGTAAAGATTCTAGAGTAATTTACCATTTCCTTCACTAACTCATTCGACAGATGAGTAAACTGAGGCAAACAGGGTTAAGTGACTTTCCCAGGGTGACACAGCTAGTAACTCTGGACCCCTTGACCATTTCTAGGCCTGGCTCTTGAACCACTGAGCCACCTAACTGCCCCCCACACACGATCTCTATAGCACAGCCTGCCGTCTGTTCCTGGAATGCACTTGCTCTTCATCTCTGTCTATTATAAAGATCTCTAATACCCTGCAAAGCTCAGTCCAATCACCACTCCCTTTATGAGATCCTTTGGCTGCTAGTCTCTCTCCCTGAAATAACCTATTTATTTCATGAGATCTGTTTCACTTGTGTCTTTGTATCCTTAGAGTCTATCATGGTGCCTGGCACATAGTAGGTAGATGATAAATGCTTACTGACAGATTTATTAAAAGAGTGAACAATCTTTGTTGAAAAACTGAATAATACATGAGAAAATCTGACATTATAGGCAATGGGCTATGTTCATGGACCTCCCATCTCTACAAAGGAAAGGAGGGAGAGATAACTTCTGATGTTCTCCATATAGGCCAAGGATTTTAAAAAATTGCAACATTCACTTTTGATTATATTGTGTTCATGTTCTTTTCAATTACATTGTTGTAGTCACTTTGTATACAGGTTTCTTTCTTCACTCTGCATCAGATCATGCCAATTTTCCCATGCTTCTCTGTTTTCATTGTATTAAGCATTTCTTATAGTATAATTATATTCCGTTAATTCATTTATCACAATTTTATTTTGCCATGGACATTTACTCTGTTTTTAGTTCTTTGCTATCCCAAAAGAAAGTGCTGCTAAAATATTTTGGTGCATATTGGATCTTACTTTTTGTCAGTGAATTCCTTGCGGCATAGCCTGGCAATGAAATCTTTGGTTTAGAGGGATAAATATTTGATTGATTGATTAAACCAGGCACCAGTGGAAATTGCAAAGAAGGAGATTTGGGATCTGTGTTGGGAAAAACTTCCTAATAGTCTGAGCTTTACAGACAGGAAGTGGATTTTCCCCTCTTAAGAGGTCTTTAAATTAGATCCACTTGCTTAAGTTTTGTGAAATGGATTCTTAGTCAGCTAAGGACTGGGACAGACATCTTCTCCTGTAGCTTAAGCTTGTAGCTTGAGTTTCTTTGCTGGTGAGTGGCTGGTATTTGCTCCCTCCATATATGTATAGGGCAGGAAATGAGAGGAGTGACAGAGCGTGGTGGGGGGAGAGAATTAGATGGGGGCTCTTAGGGACAAGGGGCAATCCCATCACCTTGCTCTGGATTTCCCCAGGGCCATTAG
>NW_025343623.1:0-2368 GCF_016433145.1 Gracilinanus agilis
ATATATATATATATATATATATATATACACAAAACTAGAGGGAAAAAAGAAGGTAATATTAAGAAAATCGGAAAAACAAACAAAATGGAGTAAATTTATATTCCATAAAGAAGCTCATGGGGTGAACAGGGAAGAATAACAATACACTGGAAGGGTAAAGAGGTTGGAGAGAGGAAATATTCAATACTTAAGTGCACTGAAATCAACTTAAAGAGAGAACAATCAGCTCCATTGCGGCAGAGATTTGATTCACACTCTATAGAGAAGTAGAAGGGTAACAAAAGGACTGGTGGGGAGGGAAGCAACTCTAGGAAGGGAGAGAGCAGGGGAGGGGTAGCTTAAAAATACCCTAAAGAAGAATAAGAGGGGAATAAGAAAGGAGAGGGGAGAAAGGGAAGTACAGTAATGGAGGGGATTATAGGAACTGATTATAAACAAAACACTGTTATAGAAGGAAATAGTGAAAGAAGAAAGGGCAGGACAAGGAAAGAGAATCAAAATGTTTGGGAATACACAGTTGATAATTATAACTCTGAATGTGAATGGGATGAACTTACCCATAAAACAGAAGCAAATAGCAGAGTGGATTAGAAACCAAAAACCTACCATATGTTGTCTACAAGAAACACACATGAGACAGGCAGACATACATAGAATAAAATGAACGGATGGAGCAAAATCTATTGTCCTTCAACTGAGAAAAAGAAGGCAGGGGTTGCAATCATGATTTCTGACAGAGCCAAAGTAAAAATAGATAAGGTTAAAAGAGATAGGGAAGGTAACTACAGCCTAATAAAAGGGAGTATAAAGAGTGAAGAAATATCAGTACTCAACATGTATGCACCAAATGGTATAGCATCCAGATTTCTAAAGGAGAAGCTGGAGGAGCTCAAATATGAAATAGATAGCAAACCTATACTAGTGGGTGACCTCAACTTTCCCCTAGAAGATCTAGATAAATCAAACCAGAAATAAATGAGAAAGAGATAAGAGAGGTGAATGAAACCCTAGAAAAATTAGACTTAATAGATATATGGAGAAAAATAAAAAGGAATACACCTTCTTTTCAGCAGCACATGGAACATTCACAAAGACAGACCATGTACTAGGGGATAGAAACATGGCAAACAAATGCAAAACAGCAGAAATAATAAATGCAACATTATCAGAAAATAATGCAATAAACATAGTTATTAGTAAGAATACATGGAGAGGTAAACCAAAAATGAATTGAAAATTAAATAACATGATTCTCCAAAATCAGTTAGTTAAAGAACAAATCACAGAAACAATTAATAATTTCATTGAAGACGATGACAATGATGAGACTTCTTTTTTTCAATTATATTTATTAATATTCATTTTTTAGAAAAGTTAACATGGTTACATGATTCATGCTCCTACTTTCCCCTACACCCCTCCCCTTCCCCCCACACCTGGTCGATACGCATTTCCACTGGTTTTAAGATGTATCATTGATCAAGACCTATTCCCAAATTGTTGATCATTTCATTGGTGTGATAGTTTCGAATCAAAATCCCCAATCATGTTTGCCTCAACCGATGTGTTCAAGCAGTTGCTTTTCTTCTGTGTTTCCACGCCTGCAGTTCTTTCTCTGAATGTGGGTAGAGTTCTTTTCCATAAATCCCTCAGAATTGTCCTGGGTCATTGCATTGCTGCCAGTACAGAAGTCCATTACATTCTATTTTACCACAGTGTATTGCTCTCTGTGTATAATGTTCTTCTGGCTCTGCTCCTTTCACTCTGCATCAATTCCTGGAGGTCTTTCCAGTTCACCTGGAATACCTCCAGTTTATTATTCCTTTGAGCACCATAGTATTCCATCACCAGCATATACCACAATCTGTTTAGCCATTCTCCAATTGAAGGACATACCCTCCTTTTCCAGTTTTTTGTCACCACAAAAAGTGCGGCTATAAATATTTTTGTACAAGTCTCTTTATCTATGATCTCTTTGGGGTACAAACCCAACAATGGTATGGCTGGATCAAAGAGCAGGCATTCTTTTATAGCATTTTGAGCATAGTTTCAAATTGCCATCCAGAATGGTTGGATCAGTTCATAACTCCACCGGCAATGCATTAATGTCCCAATTTTGCTACATCCCCTCCAGCATTCATTACTCTCTCCTTCTTTCATTTTAGCCAATCTGCTAGGTGTGAGGTGATACCTCAGAGTTGTTTTGATTTGCATTTCTCTAATTATTAGAGATTTAGAACACTTTCTCATATGCTTATTGATACTTTTGATTTCTTTACCTGAAAATTGCCTATTCATGCCCCTTGCCCATTTATCAATTGGGGAATGGTTTGATTTTTTATACAATTGATTTAACTCCTTGTATATT
>NW_025343624.1:0-5275 GCF_016433145.1 Gracilinanus agilis
GGAAGAAAGAAAGGAGGGAACGAAGGAACGAAGGAATGTAAAGGAAGAATGAAATTAAAATCTAGACTTGGTGAAAAGGGGAGGGTCAAAGAGAAGACAAAATAGAAGAACAGACCACTTTAATCATAGAACACTAATGTTAATCAATTTTCTTCTTTCTCTACCTCTCTTCCTTTTTGTAAATTAGGAAGTAGGAGGAAAATTAAAAAAAGTATAAGGGGTTATGATGGAGGGAAATACACGAATAGTAATCAAGACAATAAATATGAATGAAATGTGAACTCACTCAAAAAATGGAGGAGGGTAGCAAAATAGATTAGAAAGCAGAATCCAGCAATATGTTGTTTATAAGAAACACATGAAACAAAAATTCACAAGGCTTTTTAATAAAGATCTGGATCAAAATTTATCATGCTTCAAATGAATTTTAAAAGCAGGTATAACACTCTCAGATTTTAAAAAATGGTTAAAAGAAATAAACCAGAAACTACATTATCTTTAGGTACTATAGACAACAAAATTATCAGCACTTAATATGCCTCCACATTTGTGCATATATGTAGTCTGCATAGCCTCTTAGTATTTAAGTAATTGAAGGAAAAATAGCCAGTTAAGTTGTCATTGTTGGGAATGTTGGTGTGTCCCTTCAGATGTAGACAAATCTGTATTGGTTCCAAGGCAGAGGAGCAGTAAGATAATATTTGTAAAGAACTTAGCATAGTACCTGGTAAATAGCAAACACTATATAAATGCTACCTATTGTTATTATTCTTCTTATTAGGAAAGAAAGGAGGTATGTGTTTTGGGATTTTGGTCTTATAAGATTATTCACTTACAAATCTGGACTCAGATACTTCCTAGCCATATGACCCTGGGCAAGTCACTTAACCTCCATTGTCTACTCCTTACTGCTCCTCTACCTTGGAACCAATATTGATTCTAAGATGAAAGGTAGGAAAGAAAGGGAATGATCAAAGGAGCAAACTCTTAGAGAGCATTTTACCTGGTAGAATCAAGAACATACGTGGAGGTTTTTTTCTGATAAGAAAGCCCTCTTTTACATCAGAAACTAAAGAAAAGGAAGAGAGAAAAGGGAGCAAGGATAATGATGATGGCATTTTAAATTAGATTTAGATTAAAAGAGAAAATGGAACCTATAATGAAGGTGTCTGCTTTCTTAGTAAAGTAAGAAACTGGGTCCTCTAATAGCATTAGAGTAGAAAGTATTCTAGAGAGGATGAATAGGAGGTCTCAAAACAGAAAAGAAGTTTCAAAATGATCACTAGTAAGTACAGTGTTGTGTTATAGGATTAATGAGAAAAGAATAAAAGGATTGCTTTGAAGCAATAAGATCATTGCCATAACCCAGTTCAGAGCAGACAGAAAATCTGTAGTAAATCCAGGTTTTGTCATTTTCTTTAAGGTTATCTAGTATCAAGTGAATCAGAGCAGAGAAGGCTGCTGATGGGAAGCCAGGTGGCACCATAGCGCATAGAGTGCTGGACCTGGAGTCAGACAAGAAAAATGACTGAACAACAAAAGCTGTTGAGGGATGGGGTTTCTCAAGATGTGACTAGCAGTTGGATGAGGGAGAAAGAGATTTGAAGGTAACTGATAACCTATGGAAGAGCTAGTCAACCCCAGTCAAGGCTGTGAAGGGAATCTCTAGTCCCAGGATTATAGACAAGGAGGAAAACAGGGAGGAGTGAAGGTACCAGAGATCCTAGTGAGGATACAAGTTAGGTTTAGGATGAGGGAAGCAGAAGCAAAAATTGAATGTGGAAATGTGACATTCCATAGCACAATTTTCCGTATTTTCTGGGCCTTGACACCTTCATTTATTCCTATGTTTTGCAGTTTTGCCTGGGATTTTTTTCTCCCTTCTGATCAAAATTCAGTTGATAGGCTTTGTTTATTGTTTAGGTTTGTGAGTCTCCTGCCAAATACATTCATGTTTTATTTGCTTCAGAATTTGTAAACTAACTTCTGTTATTTTAGTCAATCATCTCACTTCTTTCCCATATCCACCCTTTTCTTCCATAATGAAAATTATCAACTGAAAAAAAGAGATGACTATTCTCTAATATTCTCAAGCTTTTCATTTTCCTATGTAGAATTTCACCATCCTCAGAAATGTGTTATAAGAGCAATCTCCTCCTCCTCCCCTCCTCTCTCTTTTTTTCTTCTTCTTCTCCTTCTTCTCCTTCCTCCTCCTCCTCCTTCCTCCTCCTCCTTCTCCCTCCTTCCTTCAATGAATCCTTTCAGGCTGTAAACCAAATCTTAGATGAGAAAAGTCTACAGAAAAAGAAACCATCTTCCTGTTTGCTGTGTCATGGCTGTACATAGCGGCCTTCTTTACCATTAGTCAAGGTGGTTAGTCTCACTAACCACAATATCTATCTTCCTCCTTGTGAAAGAGATATGAATACCTGTGAACTCTCCTCAGGGTTCTGTGGTTCATGGTATATTGCTTCTTCAGAACATATCGAGTCAGTCATCTTGTCTTCTTTCTTAGAATCTATAATTGAGTGACCTCTCCATCTTTTGAGTTCTTGTTGTACTCTCTCCTGGAGAGAGTACAACAAGAACTCAAAAGATTTTTTTTAGTCATGTCTGATTCTTTGTGACCCAATTTGGGGTTGTCTTGACAAAGATATTGGAATGGTTTGCCATTCCTTCTCCGGCTCATTTTACAGATGAGGAAACTGAGGCCAACAGGGCTAAGTAACTTTCCATGGGTAGTATGTGTCTGAGGCCAGATATGGACTCAGGAAGATGAATCTCACTGACTCCAGGGTCCATACTATATCCACTTTGCCACTTAACAGCCTGTATGATATAATGTAATGACAGGTGTTATAGAAATACAGGGGTATAGAGATATATAGATGTATAATGATGGTGATGATGTGTATCTGTCTATAATCTCCTCAGCTGCAGTCGGTGGGAGGAACACCTACTCCTATCACCCTGACTGCTGCTGTAAGATATCCCTTTCTCTATCTAACAGGTTTGGTTGATAACCTGTTAGGGATTCTTTAACAGCTGCCCAAGTAAGGACCCCTGAGAAGTTAGAGAGATGGATAACCTTTCCAGGCCCAACCTGGGGTTGGATAAATTGGTATTGGTCTATTGATCTGCCTTGGATAGCATTCAGGATCTATCTGACTTCGTTTGACTCCCTTCTCAAGGGTCGCGATAGAAAAACCACTCAGGAAGGTACTTGTTGTTGAACACTCTTTATCTATAAGTAAGGAAAGGATAACAAGGTCAAGGATTGGGGATTGGAAAACCTATTGATCTATTATCTATTAGACTAATTAACAATCAGGACTGGAATCTATTGATCAGGTGAAGGCTGGAGATTTCATTCTCCCTCTATCTCTGGCCGGACCTGGCCACAGCCAAGCCAGGGAATAGGGAGGCTATTGCTACAGATGTATTGATGGTCTTTATTCTCTCAGCTCTCTTATCATCAGTGGTGGTGATTCACTAGCTCTCACAGTCTATCAGGAAATAGATTCAGGCTTATTCCTACCCTCTTCTTCTTAAACCACCCTTTCCACACTTCAAACCACCCTTCCAGCCACCCATTGCCCAGACTGAACCACAGAGGTTTATATATATATATATATATATATATATAGTGGGGCCCCTGGCTCATGGCACCTGCGAACATTCCAAGTCTCTCAACTGCCATCCCTGTCAGTCAAGGTGGCATCCACCTCTTCCCAGATTATTGAATATAACACAGGCAACATGCCATGGAATTTGAACCTAAGACTTCCTAACTCCTAAGGTAGCCCTTTATCCACTTGTACTCATTCATTAATGTAATGAAAGGCAACATGATGAAGTGGATAGAGCTTTGGAGTCAGAAAATCTTGGGTTCAAATGCCAGATTGGACACTTACTAGCTTTGTTACCATGAGGATGCTCTTTGATCTTCAGTTTTCTCATCTGTAAAATGGGAATAAGAAGCATTTTTAAGTAGCTACTATATGTCATAAACTGTGCTAAGAGCGTTACAAGTATTATTACACTTGACCCTCGCAACCCTTGGAGGAAAGAACTTGTATTTTTATTCCCATTTTAAAGTGTGGAAACTCAGGCAGATAGAGGTTCAATGACTTGACTAGGGTTGAATTATTAGCAAGTGACTAAGGGCAGATTTGAACTCAGGTCTTTTGGATCCCAGGTGAGCATACTATCCACTGAATCACCTCATCAGCTCCATAATTGCACTTAACCTTCAGGATTGCTGTGATATTGAAATTGGGATCCTGTATATCCGATACTTTGAAGACTAGCACATATTGTAAATGTCTATTATTATTATTATTATTATTATTCCCATCCTCTTTTCATGTGTATATATCATTTTCCCAATCAGATTGCAAGTTCCTTGGGATGGGGAATGTCTTATACCTTTTGGTATACTCCTCAAGGCCTAACATAATGTTCTGCATAGAGTAGGTACTCCATGTATATCCCAGGATCATATATGACTGATGTTATTGTAAAGGGAATATGTGACTCTTCCTAGGAGCACTTGTGTGTCTGCGGGACTAGCTCTCAGGGTGCTGTGTCTGGCTGAGCCACTAGATGGAGCTCCAAACACTAAACTACCAATTTGATTAATTGCTGACAGGATCATGAATGTGGTTTTAGGTGAAGTTCTGAATCGTTTTTCAGCCTTTCTGCACATGCATTCATGGGGCCTGTCCAGCCTTCCTAACTCCCAGGCTGTCAGGATGACTACAAAGATTCTTAATTAATTTAGAGGTAAGTTGCAATACCATCAAAATTCCTCATTCTCTTGGCTTTTATCCTCATTTTTATTTTATTTTTTTAAATCCTCACCTTCCATCTTAGAATCAATACTGTGTATTTGTTTCAAGGCAGAAGAGCGGTAAGAGCTAGGCAATGGGGGTCAAGTGACTTGCCCAGGGTCACGCAGCTAGGAACCAGGGACTTCCCATCTCCAGGCCTGGCTCTCAATCCACTGAGCCATCTAGCTGCCCCTGTCCCAATTTTAAAAGGATTTTAATTTCTTCCCATTATCAGGATGACCCAGAAATGACTACTTACTTCCATATAGTTCCATAACATACATGTTACTACAATAAAAAGAGAAAGCACAAATCTGGGGACAGTTAAGGGACTAGCCCTTACTTATTCTTTTGCCTTGAAACCAATATACTATCTCAATTCTAAATTGGAAGGTAAAAGGAAGGAAGGAAGGAAGGAAGGAAGGAAGGAAGGAAGGAAGGAA